>NC_061796.1:4294756-4598584 GCF_021462225.1 Girardinichthys multiradiatus
AAAAAAAACACATGCTTATAAAGCTTGCTATATGTTGCGTTAAAGGCAGGTTCCAGCAGAGTATTCATTTAATTATCTTTTTAGTTAAAAAGGGAGATAAATACCGGATTGTCAATATACAAAACTGAATATCTGCTCGTCCAGGCGTAATCCCTCAAACCGACTGCAAAGACAGAGAAAGACTGATGCTGCAACACAAATTGTGTAAGAGAGAGCAGTACAATGTCTGCTGCTCGTCTCTGCCAGACCAGTTCTTACCAGTCATGTTCTTATACACCACATACGGTCCGTGTTCCACAAACAGACCGAACATGGAGGTGCCGCCGGGTCCACCTTGCAGCCAGAGAAGTACTGGTGCCTTGTCCTGGCTTGCCTGGAAGTCAGAGATAAGATAGGTGTCAAATTAGCTAATCAGCACCACCTAGTGGTAACTAGGTGGTAACTCTGTAACTGGCAGAGTTACAGATTTTTTATTTTTTTTGTCTGATCCTTAAAGAATGAGTAGCCGAAATGATCAGTTTTTAGATTGAGAAACTGGAAATAAAGAGAACTAATAAGATCCATTCCAGCTCATGTCAGACGTTTCCATGTATTCCTCGTGTTCAAGAATCTCATACTGATTTAGGAGTTTTAAGTATTTTAACTTTTTTCTTAGGATATAATGATTTTACCAACAAACAACAATTTATTTTTATCGGCATTATAAAAAATAAGAATTGGGAAAGCATGTCTAAATGTAATGTTGGTTTGATATGTAGTGTAAATAAATGTTTGTTGTAGCTATAAAAAAAAAAGTCAAAGCAAAGCTTTCAGACATAAGAACAATGTACTAAATGCCAAGCGTGGTGGTGGCAGCATCATGCTGTGGGCCTGATGTTTAAAACTTCAGCAGCATTGTATGTTCCAAAAGGACAATGATCCCAAACACACATCAAAGCTTCTGTGAAATGGATCAAACAGGCTAGTAATAGTTTTCTGGAATGAACCTGGTTCTGACCTACTGAATATTTGTGGACTAAGATTTAAAGCTTGGTCAGGGCCTGGAAACTAATCGATGAACACTACCAATTTAGCCAAGAAGGATGCTCAACTGTTTTACCAGAGTTAAGCCAGAAGCTTGCTGATTACTATAGAATCCATGTGGTTGAGGTTCAAACCTGCTAAGGGACTTCAACTAAATATTAGTCAGGATCTATGTTTATATTTGAGTTTATATGTATAATTTTAACCCTGTGTATTAGAGTCTATTTACAATAAATGTCAACGCAATTCTTTTTTTTTACTTGCTGAAGATCTGTTCTTTAACATGTAAATATCTGAACAGTATAAATAAATCATATTCAGTTGATGTTTCACACTACAGACACACAGTAAGAGGGAAACATATTCTAAAAGCAAATCAGGCAGGTCCTGGGTCTACTAACTCGTTTTAACCTGATCAACCATAAAGCACAGATTCACAGAGAAGATTCACTCTATATGACCTCTATTAATCTCGCACCTGAAATTAGAAAAGTACATTTAAAGCATTAAAAGGACATCCTATATACAGTATGTGTGTTGAATTTTATTCAAATACATTTGAGTTTCTAAACCTGAGTTTGCACTTTTTTTTGTTTACCAACTGCAACTTGAATTTATTTTCACCAACATTTAAAATAACCGAATCCCCATCCGTGTGCAAATGTCTCCCCAGACTTAGTTGTATTTCTTGTAACATAATGTGCAGCTTAAACTGCAAACTCATGCTGGGGTTTTATTGCGTGTCAGCATGTGACTCTTACTGCACTGTGGCAAAGCTTTTGGTAAAAACACGTAGTTACTGACTTATAGATGCAACAACAGAAAGGTTTGAGCTTCCAAACTGGCCTCAATTTGTCTTGCTGCAGCCATGTAATCATCGCTAAAGGGACTCCTGATAAGACTGATTCAATGCAGATACTCACTGATCACTGAGGGATTAAAGGTGAAGTGTCTGGAGAACATGTTGAGTGTAGAAGAAGAAGCTGAGCTCACCGTGTATGCAGGGAAGAACCAGAAGAAGAGGTTGCTGTTGTATTTTTTGCTGACTGTGAAGTAACCGGCGTAACTCTTGACATTTGCTCCAGGCATGTTTCCAACCATACTTAGTTTCCTGGCTGCCCCGGGTCAACAAGGCGTGTCAGTGCAAAACAAAGTTAATGTCGCATAAAAATGACGTGTTATTTATGGACTATATGTGTTTTTGTAATATAAGAAGTTTCCCATACCTTCATCTATGGCGCCTTTCTCCAGATAGGGAGTGATAAACAGAGGGGACCCGGGGTCCACCCCATTCAGACCGCTGACTCGGTGAGATTTTCGGCAGAAAAACGACGAGCAGGTCCGTGCGGCTGCTGCAGAGTCCAGACAGGCCCCGAGGAACAGGAGAGCCAGAGTTTCCCTCAGCATCCTGAAAGCAGTTACAGGTTTCATATCAGGATTACAGAGCTTTGCTCCCTCTCTCTAAGGGAGACACCGCACTGAGTCAGATTTCACAATAGTCGCAGAGGAATCATAATAAAGCCTGCTGCGGGCTCAGGAAGAAACAAACCTCTCAGCTTGCCACCACTCACCTCATTATCCTGCCGTCTCTATGGGAACGGAGCAAATTTCAGCTTCAATTAGAAGAAACTACCAGCTGAGCGAGTAAAACAATCTCCTCACGAGGAACCACGGTCACATGACCACATGTGAGGTCACATGACCACATGTGAGGTCACATGAGCGGTCATGAATCACGTAGTTTCTTTTCTTCCTGTAAATGTTGGATTGTGCCCTGCGCGCTGTCTCGCAGGAAAAATGGCCGTTTTGATGTTTAGACTTAACGAGAAAACGTCATTGCTCTGACAAAATGTTTGGCTGCTTATTTCTTTGTTATATTGAAAGATAACTACCATTCATTCAGAATTTGTGGCTCACGGTACACTGTAAATTATGGGGTCTCTATATGTCAGTTTGTCACTGTTATCTGGAACATAAGTTGATTACTTCAGATAAGAAATTACAAGACGTTTAAGTGATAGTCATCAAGCTTCACTTTGATGGATTGAAACGGTTATCTGAGAAAACACATTCCAGTTAAAATAAATTCTCATATTTTGAGTGCTCGATTATTAACAATGCCTTGCACAGGTTTCCGTAATACTTGAACCTTTTCCGGTTTTGTCACAACCACAGACTTCAATGTATTTTATTGAGATTTTATGTGATAAGTCATCACGGAGTAGTGTATAATTGTGAAGTGGAAGGAAAATGATGCATTGTCTTTAATACAATATTTTCAAACAATTTATGATGTTTATATGTTTAAAAGTGCAACATGTATTTTTATTTAGACCCCTTTACTCTGAAACCCCTAAATAAATCACAGTGTAACACATTTCCTTCAGAAGTCACTAAATTAGTAAACACAGTTACTGCAGAGTTCATCTGTTTGTAATTTAATCCCAGTATAAAACCGGCTGTTTTGTGAAGGCATCAGAGGTTAAGTGGAGACAATCAATCAGAGACAATCAATGAACCAAAAGCATCATGAAGATCAAGGAACACAGCAGACATGTTAAGGAAAAGGTTATGAAGTGGTTTAAAGCAATGTTAGGTTATAAAACAATATCCCAAGTTATGAACATCTCATGAAGCTCTGTTTTATATCATCTGAAAATGGAAAGAGTATGCCACAACTGCAAACCTACCAAGAACTAATCAAAGAAGCAGCTATGAGGCCCATGGTAACTCTAGTGGAGCTAAAGAGATTCACAGCTCACGTGGAAATAATCTGTGAACAGTACAACAGATAATTTTGCACATTTTGGCCTTTATGGAGAGTGGCAAGAAGGAAACCATTGAAGTCCTATCTATGGTTTGCCACAAGCCATAGGGGACATCGCAAAGAGATACAAGTAGAAGATGTTCTGGTCAGATGAGAGTAAACCCATATTTTTTGTCCTTCTATGAATGGGTGAAAACACAACAATTTGAAACCACCACACCACTATAAACCTTTGTGGTGGCAGGGTAATGTTGTGAAGATGCTTTTCTTCATCAGGGACAGAGAAGCTGGTCAGAGTCGGTTTTGATATTGAAATAAATCTTTGTCTTGTAATCAAATTTATTTCATATTAAACATTTATGAATGACCTCCAAAAAAGCAAAACCAGAAGAAATGTTTAAGTGAAGAAATTATTTCATGGTGCACTGCAGCAAATAAATAATTTTGCTGAATACTGAAGTAATCATATATAATGACTTCCCCCACGAAACTGAGCGGAAAAACGGGCATAGACTATGGATGCATGTTTTCAAATAATTAAGTGTACAGATATTTATTTATTTATATCCAGCTACTTTTAAATTAAAGCATGTATAAATAAGTATTTACTGATAAAATGATTTAATTGTTTGAGGAACTCAGGCAATTCAAATAACATTTTTAAACACACGTCTTTAAGTTTATATTCTTGTGTCCAGCTGAATTGCCACCAGATGGCGCCAAAACCCAGGCATGCATTCAGTTCCTCCACCGTACATGATACAACATGGTTTCTGATGGAAATACACAACGTCGGAGCTGGTATCATGTGGTTTAACCCGTCGAAGTGTTCTGTGGCTCGTTAAACAGCCGCTTTCGAGCAAAAAAAAAAAAAAACACATCAGTCTGGGATTTTACATACAGAAAAAGTCGGTTATTTTCACGCTTGTGCTTTTCATTGACAACGCTCCAAACTTTCGCTTTAAGAAGGCGCGTCTACGCTGCGGTGTGTTTATCACAGCCCTTAAAGTGGCACATGGAAACCAGAGCTGATCCGTGCGTGGAGGAAACCTCCGGTATTTCTGCTCGGTGTGCGGAGACGCTTCAGTGAGGCTGATCCGCGGTGTTGAGCTCTGATTGAGAGTATATGCGGCAGCCCCTCACCGTCACCGCGCCGCGCCGCGCCGCGCTGGGGGGAAAGAGATCAGCAGATTCCAACAGACGGACGGACTGGTGGTGGGCTGAAGATTTACAGGAGGCAGGAAACAATCAGCCGTCAAAAAGGTGCAGCACATTGAAGTGGCATGGAGGCACCACCGGGAATGAGCTGCTGTGAGCCCACCTTGGCCAACTGGAAGTGACCGAGTCGCCTAACTGGTTGGGATGGCAGCATCCAGTAATTCAAGCCTTTCAGGTTCATCTGTTTCCTCTGGTAAGACCCCACACATCCCACATATGTTTATTAAAGCTAATAACAGCAGGAATAATCATTACTGTTATGATTTCAACCAAAACGTTTAAATTGTTTTTTTATTCAAATTCTTTAAGATTTCTACTTTCATCTGACTTAAATTCAACTTTTGTATGTTTTATTAACTTGTATATGTCTACCATTAACACATAAATTATAAATGTGTCATCTTCCTAATTCTTCAGCTCTCATTGCAGACTGCTCTGATTAATAATAGGAAAGCTTTGCTGTCAGCAGTAGGGGCATGCAGGGGTGGAAATGTAATTGGGAAAGGAAGTCCCAGTTTTGCTTTATTCTAAGGTTGTGAGATGCATTTAGTGTGACTCGGGCTCTGGAAGTCGTTGGATTGCCAACCGTCTCTATAAATCCTATATTGCCTTTCCACTTGGTTGGCTTTGAGGATTGTTTTTGGCATGTGTATAAAGTGTGCCATTTTTTCCCCAAAGGCAGCACCATGCTGAGATGTTTTCTGACACTGTGAGAAATTCTAATATGCCATGCCTCAGTGAGTGCTGGACTGATCTAGTTATATCTCTTTTATTTTACTGGGAATGTAGTACAGTGTTGGGAACTTCAGCTATTATGCATTTGTTGAATTCAGATTTGTTTTTCAAGATTGTTTGTTTTTTTGCAGAATGAGAAAAATGGGATTAGCAGCTGTTCAAATAAACCCAGAGCAAAACCACCATCCTCATCATTGAGTTGATCAAATCTGTTGTGTGGTATAAAGTACAAACTCATGTGTGCCACTCCTGTTTGATGCAGAAGACTCCCCAAAGTTGAGATGTGCGTCTGATGATGACTCAGCAGTTATAAAACATCATATTTACAGAACCTTGTGAAAGTATTTATACCATGTTTACATTTTCTTACATATTAACCACAAACCTTATTGAATTGTACTGAGGATTCTTGCAGCAGACCAAGACAAAGTAGTGTATTATCGTCAAGTTGAATAAAAATTATACATTTTAATAATGTATTAATACTTTTCCAAGTAAAAATCTAATATGATTTGCATGTATTTGTATTCAATCCCCTCTACTCTGCTATCCCTACATAAAATCCAGTGTATTAAATACCTTTAGATATCTCCAAAATAATAAATAGAATCCCCCATGTGTAAATTAATCTAAGTATTAAAACAGCAGCTCTGTGAAGGCCTCAGAGAGAACATTAGTGAACAAACAGCAACATGAAGACCAAGGAACACACCTGCAGTGTACTGCAGAGATTCACAACCCAGGTGGGACAACCATTAGTGGTCCATTCCACAAGTTTAGCCTTTATGGATGAGTGGCAAGAAGGAAGCCATCGTTGCAAAGAATAAGAAATCATGTGCCTCCACATGACTTGCAGCAGTTTGCCGCAAGCCATCCATGTAGGGGGGCACAGCAAACATGTGAAAGAAGGTGTTCTGGTCAGATGAGAGGTTTGAACTTTCTGGCCCTTATGTAAAGTGCAATGTGTGGCAAAAAAAAAAAAAAACTATGACGGCACACAACCCTGAGCACACCATCCCTGTGATAAAACATAGAGCTTTTAAGCATCATGCTGCGGGAAATGCTTTTTTCCGGGAGGGATAGGTAAGATGTTAAGAGGCGATGTAACGATGAACTGAGCAAAAAAAAAACAAAAAAACAGATCAATCCTTTAGGAAAATTTGTTGGATACTGCAAATGATTTGGGTTTGGAGGTTCATCTTTCCACAAGACACTCACTCTTTACATACTACCTGAGCTACAATGGAATGGTTTAGATCAAAGCACTCTCATGCGTTAGAATGGCCTAGTCAAGCACAGATCTAAATACAATTGAGAATTTGCTCTAACACTTGAAAATTGATGTTCACAGATGCTCTCCATCTAATCTGACAAAGCTTGAGCAATTTAGTAAAGAAGATTGAGCAAAATGTTCAGTTAGCTGATTTATAAAACTACTGAAGACTTGCATATGGATCTGAAAATTTTGACTCGGAGGGGCTGAATACAAATGCACCTTTCAGATTGTTATCAGAAATCTGAAAACCTTGTATCATTTTCCTTTCACTTCCCGATTATGAACGACTTTGTGTTGTCCATTACATAAAATCCCATTAAATTTCTTCCAAGTTTGTGTTTGTAGCAAAATGTGGAATTAATCAAGGTGTATGGTACTGCAAGTATACCCAGATAACACTTCAAACAGGAACAATCTATGTATGAATTTACATTGAATGCTAAACAGAAAAACTGGGTTTATCACAAGGGAAAATGTGCGAGAACACTGCATAGCACGCTCAGTGTTTGTTTTACTTTCTTACTGTCTCACTAGACCACAGGGCAGCATCACATTTCCAGAGGTACAGCCCAGTGGGCGGCATACACACACACACACACACACACACACACACACACACACACACACACACACACACACACACACACATACACACACACACACACACACACATACACACACACACACACATACACACACACACACACACACACCCGTTTCCAAGTTGATACAGTCTGTCCTCTAACCACATGCCTCACGAACCATTATCTCATGTGTGCATTCTGGAAAAAAAACTGCCGTTTTGACCACTGCTGCTTTAAGGGGAAAGTCTTTTCTTCCTGTGGTATTGGAAGGTTGTCATTACTGTTGGGCTCTCAATATAATTATCAGGGGTTACAAGCTGCACTGCTGCCAGGGATGGAGTGGTTGTTGCAAGGGTATCATTATTTTCATGCAAAATTGTTTGGTAGTTAGACGATTTGAATAATCTTTTCTATGAGAAATATATATGGCTGAAAAATGGGTCTCAGTTCCTGCTGCATATAAGGTCATCTATTCTGCTGCAAACTGAGCACTGTCAGTGTAGCTATTTGTCATGATAAGTCTATCCTGTAATCTTTTTTAAGCTGTTGTTTTAGAGGATAGGGTGTTCAAAACAATTTATCAAACTTAAATTTGTAACTAAAGTGTCTCAGATGGTGGGATTCTAAGAGGAAACAAAATAATTATTAGTGCAGGAAAATAAACTGTAATAATACTTTGTGCCAAACTTATTAATTGATATAGTAAATCACTGAGAAATTGCAGAATCAGATTTTTGAACATCAACTGTTGGATGCCCCTGTGCTCCCCTGGAAGTACTGCATCCAGTGACAGATCAATTTAACCACACAGGCTTGGGAGAACCTTGGAAAAACCACTGCCACTCAGCACAATCCACTGCTGCATGCAGAAATGTAACCTGAAACTGTATTACACAGGGAGAGAGCTGCATATCCCCCTCAGAGCAGAAATACTGCCAAGGTCTCTGGGAGCAAACCCTCGACAGAAGGACAGAAAAACAGCGGACATGTGCTATGTGGTCAGATGACTCCACGTTTAGGTTTCCTTTGGGGGAAAAATGGACATTGGGTTCTTCTTCCAAAGCATAAGAAATATGATTCAGACTGTTATCAGAGGAAAGTGTGAATGCATAGTATGTGGATGCATCGGTGCCATGGCACAGATGTGAAAGTACCATAAATACAAGGGCGTAATCTTCAGTTTTCTGGCTTCTTTCAGCTAGCTCTTTGTTTAAAGCATGCAAACAATTTCTGTTTTTTTTTACAATTTGGCTTAAAACCCATTTCTTCAAAAAAAAAAAAAATCTTATTAAACTCCTATAAACTTTTTGATTTAGAATTTTTGGTTGAGATAAATTGGTAGTGTTGTAATTTTTTATATTAATTTTGTTTAAATTATTAATTTATTGCCCAGCGTGCCTTCATTTATGGACAAATGCCATATTTTAGAGCCAAAAAACCTACAAATCTTTATAGTCTGGAAAACACATCACAATTAGCCTCTTCATTATTTTTGAAAACATGCTTTTTTGACACAAAAAAGCCTACGAAGCCTTGCCCTTCTAAAACTATAGGAAACTCCCATGTACGGATGATGATGTTTTTATTTGTATCAGTGTCATACACACAGTTTCCTTATATACGTTCTATCGAGAATATAGTTTAAACAAATGAGTGATCCCATACTGGTAACACAGAAAACCATAGGGTGAGCAGTCTTACGATCCCCAAGAAAAAAATTTAAAAAAAGAAAATACATTAAATTAAACAGATGCAAGGAACAAGATTTTTCCTCATTCACCAAAAAACAGCTTCTCAGTCAAAAAACACATTTTCAAGGCAACGAACAGCCCAAAGCTGAGGGATGATATTTCAGTACAGGTTTTGCCACAGCAACAACAGCAGGGAGTCATCGGTTAGCCCACCCAGACGAGGGTGTTGTTTGTGAGCTTAAAGTGTCTCAGATAAGAAAATGGGCCGTTACAATCTGAATTTTATGTTTTATATGTTGTTTGTGAGACCAAAACATTTCCTGATGTCCACTGATCAATTTATCAAATTAAATCAGTAACCACTGTCTCCAAATTTAGAAATTGGCACATCTACTTGAATGCTACCTAATGTTTTGCTAATGATCTTATACTCCTTACTTCTTCCTCCTGGATAAAAATCTTCGCCTTATGAACTACTATTTGAGTTGGAGACTTAACTGTCACTACTTTCATCTTCAGTAACCATTGTGTTATGAACTGATTCCAGAGTTAAGTTTTCCATTACTCTATTACTCTTTGGTGACTTTTGGCTTAGGCCGTGTGGTCTGGTGTGTCTTTCACTTTGTTTTTGAACATATTTCTCAATTTTTGGACATTGAAATAAGTATAACTATACAAACACGATTTAAAAGCAAAATATATATAGTTTTGTTTGTGCCCTGTAATGCACTGTGAGTTTGTTATGTTTGAGAAGTGTTTATATAATGAAGCTGAATTTAGGAGTAAAGTTGCATCTGTGATTCACATCTAGAAATAATTTAAAAAGTATTAAAGTCAGTCATTAGATTGCAAGCCGACCGCATTATACATTATGTAGTCTCTCTATTTCCCTGGAAATATGTTTGCCAATATCGGCTGTATTCCTGCACACTTTTTGCTATAAATAATGATTGACGTTTGTACTGTACCAGCAGCGGACAATTTGCCAGACTCCTGCAGGAAATAAATACTGGAAAACATATCAAGGAATACGACTTTAAAGAATGTTTTCAGCTCCTAGCCTTAAATGACATAGCTGTTTGGGGAGGCAGAATTGCAGCTATGTATTACAGTGAGGCTGTCTGCTCAACATGTTTTGGCAAGACTGCAGCTCTCAACATCTTTTCGTTACATTTATTTTCTCCTCCAGGATAAATCATGTGGGAAAGGATTTCTGTGTCACGTGCAGCGAGCGACTTGCACAAATTACCTGCATGTTTTGTAGCATCAGCAAAGAAGTATGTTTGTTCCAGAGGTATTTCAGACAAGGAAGTATCAGAATCCAGTTCTTACATTACAGTTTTACTTTAAATGAACACATTTGTATTTCCTTAAAGATGTTAGCCGCATACTTTCTGCACAAACTCTTCACATAAGTTATACACAAAAATATTTTCTGCTCATCTCACAGTGTAAACTGTCTTATTTTGCAACTGTGCATTGCACAGATGGTCTCCCTGCTGGAGTTCAGCTGCACTCACTGAATCACCGTGTGTGCTGATGGTCTGCCTGTAACTCAGAGAGATAAACTCCAGGTTGTGTTATTTTCCACATGCCAGTCATATAATGTATTTAAATAAATGCCATGTAAGCAGTAAATATCAGAAGAAATGTACAATTTCATCTGTAATAATTTATTATTTGATTAGAAAAGTCTAAATCAAATCATGCAGATCTGCAACCTTGGTCTCAGTATAGATTATGAAAAAATCCTTATTTTAATCTTTCTGTATATAAATCAGACATTATTAGAAAGAGCAGATCTTTCAAAGATTTTAGAGATATTTCCTTTGTGGCCTCACTGGGAACAATGTTGTCTGCAGAAGCAGTGGGAGTTATTGAGATTCTTTAACCAGGGGCAGATTTACATATTGACAGAATAAATGGTCCATAGTTTTTGGTAGAGTTGTCTTTTAAACTGTATGACTTGGGTCAAATGCTTGGGGTACACCTAACAAGCTTCTCACAATAGTTTGCTAGAATTTTGGTCCATTCCTCCTGACAGAACTTGTGTAACAGAGCTAGGTTTGTAGGCTGCCTTGCCTGCACACATCTTTAGCTCTGACCACACATTTATTATGCGACTGAGATCTGGGCTTTGTGGTGCCCACCTCAAAACTTTGACTTTGGGTACTGAGTGTCTATAGGATAACAATATGGTGGTAAGCTTAGGATCATTGTCCATTTAGGAGACCTGTTTGTTCCTACCAATCAACTTCCTGGCTGATGTTTTGAGATGTTGCTTCAATATTTCCTCATAATGTTTTTTTCCTCATGATGCCATCTAATTATTGAAGTTGGCCAGTCCCGACAGCAGAAAAACAGTCCCACAGCATGATGCTGCCACCCATGTATTTCACAGTTGGAATTGTGTTCTTAGGCCTTCAGAAATTAAGGTCTTTGTCCCTGAGTGCATTTGCAAACTGCAATCTTTTTTTTTTTATGTTGCTTTTGAGGTAATGGCTTCTTCCTTACTGATTGGCCTTTCAGCCAGTGTCATTACAGGACTTGTTTCACTGTAGATAATGACATTCTTATCTTCAGCCAGCCCCTTCACAAAGTATTTTGCTTTTGTTCCAGAGTTCATTCACACATTTCACACCAAAACACGTTAATCTTTGGGGCACAGAAACTATCTCCTTCCCGAACGGTACTATGGGTGGACATTCCCATGTTATTTTATACTTGCTAGTGATTGTTTGAACAGATGAATGTGGCATCTTTAGGCATCTGGAAATTGTACCCAAGGATGAACCAGACTTGTGGAGGTCCACAATTCTTGTCATGATTTTATTAGATTTTTTAAAATGATGTCACACAAGGAAGCAGTGTGTTTGAGGTGTTGCCTTAATGTACAGGGGTTGGACAATGAAACTGAAACACCTGTCATTTTAGTGTGGGAGCTTTCATGGCTAAATTGGACTAGCCTGGTTGCCAGTCTTCATTGATTGCACATTGCACCAGTAAGAGCAGAGTGTGAAGATTCAATTAGCAGGGTAAGAGCACAGTTTTGGTCAAAATATTGAAATGCAAACAACATTATGGATGACATACCAGAGTCCAAAAGAGGACAAATTGTTGGTGCACGTCTTGCTGGCGCATCTGTGACCAAGACACCAAGTCTTTGTGATGTATCAAGAGCCACGGTATCCAGGGTAATGTCAGCATACCACCAAGAAGGACAAACCACATCCAACAGGATTAACTGTGGACGCAAGAGGAAGCTGTCTGAAAGGCATGTTCGGGTGCTAACCTGGATTGTATCCAAAAAACATAAAACCACGGCTGCCCAAATCACAGCAGAATTAAATGTGCACCTCAACTCTCCTGTTTCCACCAGAACTGTCCGTCGGGAGCTCCACAGGGTCAATATACACGGCCAGGCTGCTATAGCCAAACCTTTGGTCACTCATGCCAATGCCAAACGTCAGTTTCAATGGTGCAAGGAGCGCAAATCTTGGGCAGTGGACAATGTGAAACATGTATTGTTCTCTGATGAGTCCACCTTTACTGTTTTCCCCACATCCGGGAGAGTTACAGTGTGGAGAAGCCCCAAAGAAGCGTACCACCCAGACTGTTGCATGCCCAGAGTGAAGCATGGGGGTGGATCAATGATGGTTTGGGCTGCCATATCATGGTATTCCCTTGGCCCAATACTTGTGCTAGATGGGCGCATCACTGCCAAGGACTACCGAACCATTCTTGAGGACCATGTGCATCCAATGGTTCAAACATTGTATCCTGAAGGTGGTGCCGTGTATCAGGATGACAATGCATCGACACACACAGCAGGACTGGTTAAAGATTGGTTTGATGAACATGAAAGTGAAGTTGAACATCTCCCATGGCCTGCACAGTCACCAGATCTAAATATTATTGAGCCACTTTGGGGTGTTTTGGAGGAGCGAGTCAGGAAACGTTTTCCTCCACCAGTATCACGTAGTGACCTGACCACTATCCTGCAAGAAGAATGGCTTAAAATCCCTCTGACCACTGTGCAGGACTTGTATATGTCATTCCCAAGATGAATTGATGCTGTATTGGCTGCAAATGGAGGCCCTACACCATACTAATAAATTATTGTGTTCTAAAACCAGGTGTTTCAGTTTCATTGTCCAACCCATGTATATCATAATGGGTGTCTCTAATTAACCCAATGCATCATATGGACACTCCCATGTTGTTTAAAGGCATAGACATGTTAGTGTATGTAAACGTCTGAATTTGAAGAAACCGATACCTCTCATTTTTCCAGCATTCAGCAAATAGAAATAATTTTGGAAATCCTAACTGACATAAAACAGGAAATGCTTAGGAAGAGAAGGAATCTGTTTCCTTTCATGCAGCTTATGTAAATATCTGGTTTCTGTTGTATATGACAGATTCTGATATCCAGTTAAAGGTATTGTGTGTGTATTGCCTCTGTCTAACTGCTGTCATTACCCCTAGAAGGAGATGCATCCAGGTCCTTTAAAATCATTTGCACAGCATCATCCATGGTATATTACATTTTGACTTTTTGTATGGGCTTGATCCTGCTGTTATTTGTTGTTTTTGCTTTTGAAGTTGGAATTTTTCTGAACAAATCACAAAAGCTCAAAGGTTGAGATGTTGTCAGATCTGATATGCGTCAGCCGCAGCCACTTATGTCAGAGCAGACATTATCTCAGGGCATGAAAGTCCTTCAGCATGATCCTTATTCATAACTTATTCTCTTTGCCACCTAAGCAAACAGCCACTGGTAATAATTGTATTGCATGCTCGTCACCGGTGAGTAATGGAGTGAAACACAATTAATAGTTGTATTTTTTTGGAGGGTGCAACCCTCCAGCTGCCCCAGATTAATAAATTCTCAGCAATCCTCAAACGACACACAAACTCTAAACTGCTCAGAAATTTGTTTTGATGTATTTTGGATTCAAATGTGTTCATGTGGCTGCTTGTGTACATGTGTGTCTCTGGATAAGAAGAGCTAAGAATAAAGCAACCCTGACAAGCTCTTTCTTTTTGCGGGTGAAGCTGAGGCAGTACTCCAGACCGGAATGCCGTCCATCATTAATAAGAATTAAATCGAAAAAGAGACCATTTGGCAAACGGCCAGGTGAAATCACATTCTTTAAATAAGCCGCAGTGAAATAAATCTTTCAGACTGTTGCCAGTGCGGTGCACTGTGACAAAGCTTCAGTGCTAGGACAATAGATTTTTCTGAGGCAGGTTGGCCACTCACCAGCAAACAGACCTTGAAGGCTGTTTGAAGCACAGTTTCTATAGAGGAGTTTTTATTCAGTAGACGCTACCTTCTCTATTAGTTAATTAAGATATTCATTTTGCGCTAAAATGCAGCTTATCCCTCTTTTTTTTGTATTAAATTCAGTAAAAAATAAATGTGTTTCACTACTTTTGATAAAAATGTACCCAGCCTTTACAGAAACTTGCAGAGAACTGAGAAGAAATGCTACTACGAGCACGGTCAGACTGATTAAAGTGGGAATTATAACATTTTTATGAGTAATTAGTTCTTGAGCGTCATTGCTCACGTCCAACAAGTGCTCACTGGTTTCCACAATCCAATTCCTGCCCTGCTTTGTTTCTTTCCCTCTGGCTAGAGGTGCAGCACCGATCTACTCCTGAGTACAAAGGAATGCGTTGCATGAATAACATGTATCCTCAGGATCAACATGACTCATTGTTGACATTGCTCATTAAATACTTCTGCAGAGTTGCAGAGAGCTTATCAGAGATTAAAGTTTATATTTAGCAACTAAGAGCAGAGTAATAAATCACATACATAGCATAATGATGGACACATCAGTGTAATTAAGAAGGGTCTATAACTGTGTTTCGACTGAAAACATATAGACCAGCTCTTAAATAACAGATTCATATACATATTATTGTATGTACATACATTTTGTATGTACGAACTTGGCAATAAAGCTGATTCTGATATTAAGAATATATAAAGAACTGAAAAAAATGTCTAAGATGTTTACTGTGCTTTAAAGGAAAGAGTATGATTTGTTTCCTGTCAATAAATGGGATGGAAAAAATGCAGTGCTCATAGTGTTTATATTAAAACGATAAGAATCTGTTATTTAAGAGCTGGTCTATATTTTCTCCTCTTGAATTTTTCCAGTTGTCATTTCATGTCCTCTACACAGCTTCAAACCACAGCAGGAACATTTCAGAAGCTCTGAGCTTCTTTGCCAGGCTGCATTTTTGCAATTACTCAGACAAAACCACACAGTCCTATAGAGGCCAAGTGTAAGTTTCCTCAGCTTGGTGTAAAAACATTAAGTCACCCCTGGTTTATTCATTTTTTGCTTCTGAACACCCAATCGTATTCTAATTGTGTAAACTGTTTTTGATCAACAGATCTTGAAGTCTTTCTTTAGACTTGGCTGAATTTTCACATTTTTTTGTGTCCTCAGGTACACCTTGCCAGTAGTTCAGCACTGCCTTTGTCATGGCACAGCTTCAGCAGTGTCAGAAACATTCCTCTACAATCTTGGTCCATTTTTACATGATAGCATCACATTGGTGCTGCAGATTTGTTGGTTTGTTGGCCATAATGTGAATCCCTCGTTCCACAACATCCCAAAGGTGCTCTATTGGATTTAGATCATCTTCAAAAAACTGTTTGAGATGATTTACTCTGTGTGATACGGTGCTTCGTCCAGCTGGAAGTAGCCATAAGAAGATGAGCACACTGTGGTCATAAAGGGATGGTCAGCAGCACTATTCAAGTAGGCAGGATAGTTTCACATGTTCATGTTTTTTACAGCAAATTCTAACTCTATCATCTAAATGCTGCTGCTGAGATGGAGACCCATGGACGAGGAAACGCTTTTCCAATCTGTTATTGTGATGAACCTGTGTGAATTGCAGCCACGGTTTCCTGTTTTTTGCTGGCAGGAGTTGGACCCCATGTGGTCTTCTGCTGCTGTATCCCATCTGCTTTAACATTGTGCATTCAGATGTGGTATTCAGCATACCTTGGTACTAGTAGTTATTTGAGCTACTGTTGCCTTTCATCTCAAATCAATTACCCCCTTATCTACAAGGCATTTTTTTTCCATACAACTACGGCTCACTGGATATTTTCTCTTTATTGGACCATTCTCTGTAAACCCAAGAGATGACTGTGCATGAAAATCCCTGTTGATAAGCAGTTTCTAAAATACTCAGACCAACCTGTCTGGCACCAACAACTGTGCCACATCCAAATGTTCCTCATTCTGATGCTTTGCTTTAAAATGCAGCAAGTCATCTTCACCACATCTAGAGTGTCAAACACTGTTAGCAATACTGATTCTGATTCTTTTTAGTTTTTGTGCAAAGTCATTAAGAGGTTTTCAAAATTTGATTCTTTTTTTCTAAGTTTACATTGAAGAAATACCTTCACCCCGTGGGAAACAATACAGCATCTAATTTAGAAGGGGTTTCATCACCATTGAATGGAACAAATAATAATGAAAACTGAAATTCAATAGCTTTGGCAGTCAACTCAAAAACTGCACATTAAAAGGAAGTCAGTGGCACAAAATTGCAGAAGATACACATTAAAGGCCTAAAAAAACAAATTCCTCCCAAAATGCACCATCCGGACATCTTTTAGGCAACCTGCATGAACACTACCAAAGTTATACAGAAATAACAAAACACAGAAAACATCACAGGACCAAAAGGTGTAAGAGAAGATTACATTGTGCTTACTCACATAAACTTGCTTTTAAAAGTCTATTGTGTACCAGTGCCATCTTTGGTAGGAGCAGGATGTCATCACTGAAATGATTGAACCTTTTCTACATTCCAGGCAGTCCTGCCCTACATCTACAACTCCTTCTGATTAATTTATCTGTTTCTATGATCAATAGTAAGTTTTAGAAATATCTAACATCTGCTGGTGCTGAACAGTCAGGTCAAGGTGGAAAAATATCCAAAGGTGCTGATATAGATTGTTGCATGTTACCTATTGTTGCATGTTAGTGATTATGATAATTACTGTAGTGCTTTGGTGATCTCATTCATCTTATTCACCCGTGGAACAGTGTGGCAATGTTTCTTCCAATCTCCCGTAACGTCTTTTTGTCTCCAACATGTTCCCGATGGCTTTTGAGAGTGATTTTGCATATTGTTTCTTCGATCTTAGAGCACAGAGGCACTCCTGGGAATCCTTAGCAACAAGCTGCAGTACTTCTGTTGAATATGAAACAATCTTCTCTCAGAGCTCCATCAGCCCTGGTGCCGGCGTTGCAGCTGTAATGTGTTGCATCCATCCACAATGGGATTCAGTTTGCAGATTGGGTGTTTTGTCTCCAGCTAGAGAGGATCTGCTTTCTCCAATCTGTTGCTTTATCAAATTTCTCCCAAATTCCAGAGCAGACAAATATAACATCGCAGAAAGTGCTTCTTGTCTTTGAAGCATTCTCCCAAACAATCTGAATGTGGTATCAAGTGGTAGTTAAGTGTGGCACTATTAATTGTCAAAACCAATAAATAAGGCAAAGGTATTTCAACCAAGCAAATTTGCTCACATTTAAAACAGCTCTTAAAAGATCATAGTATGTTTATTCAAATGTTTGCAAAATATGTGAAATAAATTCCAGTCGCCTTCTGTAGTAGTTGATCATATATCCCTATGTTGTTTTGCCAATTGGTGAAGACACCAAGAGTAGCACATTCTGCACATGATATGTTTTTTTTTAATGGGTACTGTTCATTACGTGCACCATTTCATACCGCTGCAGTTTTGGTAGTTTCATATCAACTTTGTCGGGGTACGAGATGATGCTGTTTTCCCCAGGATGTTATTGACTAATCACAACAAGGGGATGTTTTCCTGCTCCTCCTCGCCACTTTCTGTCACCTTTACTTCGGTTTAGCCTTCGAAAAAAGTGGAGACATTACAAAGTAAGAGCTTTTTTGTAGAGTGAAAGAGAATGCCTAAGAAATACTGGTATTTTTGACAGTTATGTTTGTGTGATTGTTCGGATCGTAAGGAAACGACATTTGGTTAACTTCAGAGCCCTACTTAGTCTGCAATAGTAATCCAAGCAAAACATCCCATCTGACCATAAGGTAGAAAACCTTTAACTTGTAAAGCAACAGCGGTTAAGCCCCACTCACCGGTGGGTCCAGCTGAGACACGCTGTTTTTTTCTCTGCCTCTAAAATGATGTTAGACACAGGTAAATCCCTCACAAGAGGAGGCTTTAATGTTAATAAAACAATTCACCAAATTAGTTTTTCACAAATACTTTTGATTTTACAGCAATTTAAACACCCAAGAAATGTTTAAAGGTCCTTATGTCAGGAGTGACTCTGAATAAAATGCAACATAAAAGCCCTTTCTTTTTGCAGCAAACCTTCATGTCTGGTATCTAATGATGCCAGACACGTGGGGGTTAAAAAAAATTGGATTTTTTTCTTTGTTTAATCACAAATAAGTTGCTATAGTGGTTCCACTGGAAAATTGTTCTTTTATGTTTTACCTTTACATAGGTACCAATAGTTGCATTTAGACTTTATAAGTGTGGAGCTATTCTTGATTTATTTCAGTTTTATAATTCAAGGCGGAAATTGCTCTAAAACCCTTCGAGCATAACGGATTAATTACACACTCAACATATTTAACATTAAATTAACAGCATCTTATTACAGCATAAAAAAGTAAACATCACTGTATAAGTTGAAACAAATTCCACATTACACATGCACAATATACCTTTGTGTGCTTTTTTCCACATCTAGCTGGCTTTGTTCTGTCCTCTGTTTATAGTAAACATCAATATAAACTTTAGAAGTTATAAGACTGAGAGAAAACCTTTGCACTGCCATCTTCGAACCATTTTGTGCTGAGAAATGTGTTGAAACATAATTAAAATCATGTATTCTGGTCTGTAGCAGTGAGTGTCAGACGACGCACTACAGCATTTGTGACTAACCGAGGGTGATGTATTGTTAGGGCGTTAAGAGTCATTAAAACATGACATTAAACTGTGACTTGCCCCAAGGCATTTATTACATCCTCTTCCTTCTTTAATCTAATGCAAAAGCACACTCCATCATGTAATCTATAAGTATTCACATAAACATAACTCACCGCATTTTCCCAGAAGAGGGTCTCGCTGTGATTACCTCTCCCATGCTTTGATTGCTGTGTTTGTGTTCTTATCTCAGCAGAGATGTTGTGTTTTCAGACTCCTGTCACTGTTAAATATAGATCAGGTGTGCATAGAGACGTGCAGCCATGCGTCGCATGTTGATTCTGTTTGTAGCAGTGATTAGAGGGTGTGTGTCCCAACAGGCATATTCACAGCGTGAAGCCTGTTGCATAATTACAACACAGGGAGAAACACAACGCTGACATATAATTATAATAAATGGCTCATATTTAATATGCTTGGGAGTAAAGGAAGATTAACATTTGAATGAAAAAGTATTATAAACTCTACTATTTATTCATGACAGAAACTTGCATTATTTTTATGTCTTGCAGATCCTGATGACTATCAGCCGCCCATATGGAAGTCATACTGTAAGTAATTATTAATGTTGTGTAAAAAATATTTACGTTTTAACCTTATTTTTATTTTAAAAGATATTATTTTTTGGGGAGAACATCTTTCACTGACGTCCCGCGCTGTAAAGATTCAGGTCTTGTTTTTCTCAGTAAAATTAGAAACATTGCTCATTCTCCTGCACAAAAGGTGCCCAGCCAGATGCACTCGCCCACATATACAAACGCAAAGCAGTGGAATCTTGTTTTCTGGGTAAAATAGGTTACCAGCCGACAGGAAAACAACATTTTCCACCTGCCAAGAGGCTAAGCTAAAATAGAGTAATTGGAGCACCCATTTTAGTATACAATGTGTTTTCTTTTCTTATGTGGGAGATGATTCAACTCCTTAGAGCACATTTTTTGCATAGCAGAGCAGAACACCTTTTTATTCTTTCTGTTTAACAAGTTAAAGTCCACATTAGCTCATTCAAAACATTCCAGTTGATAAAGTTTCATTTATTTGATTTCTTTCTCATTTTCCGAATCCTCGTATCTGACCCTTCTGGTCCTCCACTGAGGTATTTTTAGAGGTGTCAGTGTCACAGCAGTGGATGGTGTCCAGATCTTGCTGGTTGGCTTAAATCAGCTTGACAAAACATGAAAGTTCACAGTCAGGAGCCTTCCTTCCTCCTGCCAGGAGAATCTGCTGCTCTGAGGGCTTAGCTCAGCCTCACACAGCGATTTCGTAGGTAGCACTGGTTGTTTATGATGATGAAAGCACATCTCAGGTATATAAAACTGCATGTTTCCTTGCTTAACAAAGTCCACAGTTTGTAATTGATTGGTCTTTTGTAGCAACATTTCTACTCCAACAGATTTTGGCCTGTCAGTCTTTTATTATCCTTTTATTACACTAAGTGTGGTTTGCTGAAAATGTTATTGAGTTTTATCCTGTTTCCATTTGGCATACCCCCTGTATTTTAACTGCAGCGCATCTAAAATATATTGTCATGGATATGCACCATATCTGCAAGTCAAAATGTCTCTGTTTTGAAAATGAAAGATTATTGTTATACAGCCTTAATTCACTTAATGAATTTCCAACAAATGACTCCTGTCCTGTAATTCTCACCCTGACACATAGGACCCTCCATACTACTGACATCCTCGGTTAAGATGTGTCAAAAACCTTGAAAATAAATTCACCATTTTTTGCAGCGTTATGATGTAATATTTAACAAATCAGAACAAAAATTACTATTTATTTCATAACATTTAATCAGCAGGAAAAAATCCCTTGTCAAGAAATACATTATTTTAATAGAATCACCAGTGTAACACTTACGCTCCTGCTAGTGATACTTTGTACAAACCCCTTTGTCAGTATGACAGAAAATGACTAATTGCTAATTGGAGCAAAGTTGGAGCATACAGACAGAGAGTGATCTTTTAATATTTCTCTTTGCTCATTCTCTCTAGATCTTCTAGATCCTCCACAGGTTTTAGGTCAGAGAACTGAAATGGCCATGAAAGAAAGTTCATTTTATGTCTTGTCAACCATCTCTGTGTTGATTTGACCATATTTGTTGGGTCAGTCTCCTGGTATATTTCATCAGATTTAAAAAAAAAATAAGATTTCATAAATTTTAAATGGATTGCACTTATATAACACCTTTCCAGTCATACCGACCACTCAAAGAGCTTTACAGTAGAGCCACATTCACCCAATCGCACTCAATAACGCACAAACATTCATACACTGATACGCAAATCAGTAGGCAGCTTGAGCTTAATTGCCGTGCCCAGGGGCACATCGATGCATGAGGAAACTGGAATTGAACCCTTAACTTTTGGATTGCAAAACAACTACTCATACGACTGAGCTACAGTAACCACGACTCATAAGCCACGAGTTCATTATGATATGCTTTTTGGAAGAGAAACAGGCCCACAGCAGTACAGATCCTCTACTATACCTAACAATGGAAATGGGGTGCTTTTCCACATATTCATGCTTTGTTTCACACCAGACCCACCTGGGGTGTTTCAGAAAAGCTTGAGCTTTGGCTGCGTAAACACTGCAGGCAAAAGTAGACCAAAGCTAACATTTTTGCCCATATTCGACACAAATCAGTTTTTTTTCCTTTATTTATGTTGGTCTAAACAACATGAACTGATCCTCAGTCTGAATGGTGCTCTCATATTTCATCAGACTCTTGCATTGTAAAAATGTGACAGACTCGCAGTTTTGCACCAGAGGTAGCAAGACGCTACAAGACAACAAAGCCAGTCATAACTTTGTGGGCTCTGAGTGCATAGACTGTTCATACTGGAGTCTGATGGCGATTTAATTTACATAATGAGAACAACCATATCGTCCGATTCAGTGGGATTGATGACGAAATAAATCCGAATCTCTAGGCTAGTAGTAGTACTTGGCTAGTAGCCAGTATGTTAGAAGTATTTATACCCTATCACAGGGAAAAAAGTTGTCATTATTAATTAAACGTTAATAAACACTCTTACTTTATTTTTTTATATTGACAATAATAGGGCCCACAGTGATTCAGTGTGAAATTATGCTGCTGCTGCAGAAAAGAGACATTTATTTGAAGGTTTTTACATATATTTACTAGGGGTGCCCATACCTATGGAGGGGGCATTAAGGGGAGTTTCTTTTTGAGCATAATTTATTTTCCTCAGAGCAGTTATTCTAAAGCTTTCCAATTAAGGAACCAATTGTTCCATATAGCTCTGTCTGTAAATACTGCAAAACATACTTGGTTTGTTTCCTCTGAACTTTGTGTTAACTGTATTTATTTTGATTGCCAAATCTGCCATATGCATGAAATTATGTCCTGTGCCGAGCTGTGTGCTGGGCTGTTTATAGCTCAGAAGGCCAGACAAACTTCATTAACATGCGCATTTTCTCCGACAGTGTACCAGCTCCAGCAAGAAGCTCCGAGACCAAAGAGGATCACATGTCCTCAGGAGGTCAGTGCATCTGTGAATGTTAAAAAGCTGGCTACTGAAGAGGCTGGAGTGAGTGGGTTCATGTTATGTTAATTATTTAGCTTGTAAACATTTCAGAAAATATGACTGAATATCTGCATCAATTGCCCACAACCTGAGAAAATGTAAAATGTCACAACATATGGAACAACACTGGAAACACGATGGATAATAAACTTTAGCAAAATACTAATTAGGCTTGACCTAATTTTGGTAGTTTGAAAGTGAGCGCTTAAAAGCAGACTGAATTTTGAGTCCCAGCACTGATGAAGGGAATGCATCTTCTGTGGCTGTATTCACCATAAGAAATCTTCAATGTGACTTCTGAACATGTGGTTAGACACCTAAGCACCCTGAAACACCTGCTGGCCTTGTTTATTTCCTCTTCATTTTCTCTTCACAAACTGGGTCTACCAGAGTAGAGGTGCACTCTGTCTGGAGATTAAACTAAGCTTTTACTTTCAGGTTCGAAGCCTGAGTTTATTCCTGTGAAATGATTGAGTGTGGCAGCTGAAAGCCAGACTAATCAGTAATAATAACCTGTGGGGAGTGGCTTCCTTCTATTTTTAACTCACCCCATGAGTTACTGTTTAAATACTTTGCTTTGCCAAAATTTAAAAATTAAGTGTTAAATTTATTCTATTGGCTTAAAAATATATTTTAGTGAGTATTTTAAGGTGAAATTTTAGAATGTCAGAATGTCCATGTCAGGCACACCATCTTTTTACCTGCCTGTTCCGACAGTAAATTTTGTCTGGGTACTGTAATACTACTTAGACATGTCAACTTTTTAAAAGGTATATATCATATGTTTATGACTTCCTTCAAAGTGGAGAAATATGTTAAAATAAATAAACTTACTGGCCACCAAAAAAGATCATTAAGCTTAAGTGTAAGTTCACAAGGTGAAGATTAATGTGGTGATTTTTTCAGTAAGGAGGGAAACTGTACCTTGGAGACCCAACAAACCAGCACCCTACCCACGATTTTAAAAGCGCTCCAAAAACTGTCACTGGAATGGTTTGTATTTGCGAGTTGTGCATTTGTGTTAAAAATTAGCAGTAGAAGTCAACGTAATCAGCTGAAATTCTTAATTTACATGTAATATGTAATCAATCCTTTTTTTACTTGCTGCACTACAATAATGTAACAGTAAAAATGTCATTTTTACGGTACCATCTGTCATGTTTAGGCTATTGCAATGGTTGGAAAGGAGCTTAAGATACTAATATATTCTGTTGTTTGTTTGGCACAGAGACTGCTAAAAAACAAAGCGCTGTTGCAGCTAATTATCTTAGGTACTTGGTACCTAAGAGACCAAACCGGTCTCTTAGGTCCGCCGATCAGTTGCTCCTAGTGGTTCCCAACTCAAAGCAGAAGCTCAGAGAAGCTAGGCCCTTCTCTATTGGGGTCCTGAAGTTATGGAACACTCTACCCTTGCACATTCAACAGGCCCCTTCACTGTCCATTTTTAAAACTAATTAAAAAACTTATTTTTACTTACTGGCCTTCAACCCAACTGAAAATTGATTTTATGTCATTTGTACCGGTATTGTTTTTATGTTTGTATTTAATCTTAAGCACTTTGTTTCAACTGTGGCTGGTTAAAAGTGCAATACAAATAAAGTTGATGATGATGATGACGGTTGGTCTGGCTGCTGACTCACTGCTAGAGCTGTCACATTGGCATGAACTAAGTTTTGCTAAAATATTTGTCCCCTTTTACTGCCTAGCAGGATCTTTGGATAAAGTAAGATGGCTCACTCCATCCTTTTCTGTGTTGCAAATAAGTGGCCACACATTTACTTCATACCTTCCTGGTAAAAGGTGTTTTTAAATTGAAAGACAATATTTTCTGTTACATATGATGCATCATCGCCCGTATATGGGAGTGCCTTACCATTCTACAGAGGCATGGCTCCAAAGGAGATTTTAAGAATTACTGATCTACTTAAACTGCTATGATTACTTTAATTAGCACACAGTCAAAATGTTTAGGATTCATGGCTCTAAAATATGCCAATGTTTGCCTTTTAAGCAGCTTAGAAAAGATAGATCCACCGAACAAAGTCACTTTACTGATAAAAACAGTGTTATCAAAATACTGGTAAAGTTTAATACAGTTTTTGCCATCTTTCCTGAGAGAGCTGGCAATCTTCTATTGTATAACCCAGCAGAAATTATGCGTGTCTCATCCTATTTTGAACGATGCCACACTTTGATGAGCAAAATTAAAGCTCTGGGCCTGGTTGTGTGAGATTAGCGGCAGGCTGGTAATTCAATACAAAATTATGTTTTACATTCTAAGAAGTCCTTTATTAGAGTTCCTTTACTATCAGCTGTGTAAAGACCAGAAAATACAGTGATGAAAGAGAAAATATACTTTTCAGTTATATGTTTGTGCTCCAGACTCTTTATACACCCTGGTGTGTCATTCTAACATGCCTAATATTAACTTCTTTGCAGCTGGTCATCTTTTACCTGCTTTTTTCCAGTGTTGCCTCTAATTTATCTTCCTCTAGTCTGTGATTGGGCTTTATGGTTTGCTAGCTGTGAACAGACGCAGGGGCCCAGATGGAGATAATCTGGCCTGTGGTGTAAAGTCCTTTATCTTTCATGCGGGCTTTAAGGAACAATTTGCAGAGCTATTAATTTGAGCTTTCATATCGCACTGCTGCAGCCAATATTTCTTCCTCTGGTTTACAGATGGAGAGCAGACCCAAGTACTATGGCAGAGAGTGAGTTTAACTTAATTACTTTCTTTGTGCATGTTTTGTACATATAATTGTGTAATGAATGCTTTCATACATCATTTCAGCCTTGTATCAGATAGTGGTTATTATTTAAGTGAGTGTATAAGCTTGCTTCTGTTCAGGGCAACACAGAGACATAAAGGACAAACAACCAAGCATGCCCTCATTCACACCTAAGGGCAATTTAGAGTGACCAATTGACCTAACAGTCATGTTTTTGGACTGTGGGAGGAAGCCGGAGTACCCGGTGAGAGCCCTCACATGCACAGGGAGAACATGCAAACTCCATGCAGAAAGATTCCCGGACGGGGGTCAAACCAAGGATCTTCTCGCTGCAAGGCAACAGTGCTACCAACTGCGCCACCATGCAGCTCTCACTGACATCTTACTTTTTTAATTTTTTATAGATTTCATGGCATAATATCTCGGGACTATGCAGAAGAGCTGCTGGCAGGTAAAGAGGGCGCTTACCTTATCAGGGAGAGCCAAAGACAGCCAGGGACTCACACCTTGGCCTTAAGGTACAAGGCACCACCACAAAACCATAAACATGAACAGTTTGATTCCTTCATCAGCTTTCTGCTCAGCTTATACACCCCCTGTTCAAACTTTCCTGTCCATAAATTTCCATCAAGCTTTGGACACCAGACCTTCAACTACAGACTGTTTTATGACGGGAAGCACTTTGTCGGGGAGAAAAGGTTCGAGTCCGTCCACGACTTGGTGACGGACGCCCTCATCACTCTTTACATCGAGACCAAGGCGGCGGAGTACATTGCCAAAATGACCACCAACCCAATCTACGAGCATCTCGGCTACACGTCACTGCTCAAAGACAAAATGGTGCACAGACTGAGCCGCGGACGCACGGAGCCTCGTAGGGTTACCTTCCAGAGCGAAGACAGGGTGAGTTTGATCGCTGTTCATATCACATGAAGATGTATGTTCTCGGCAGAGGTCGAGCTTCTTAAACATTATACACAGCTGTTACAGTGATGACTCACATATTCATATAAGGAAAACCCAACCTTCAGCAGCAAGAAAAAGAAGTCAGTTTATCTGACAATTGCCTTGAAATGTTCTAATTTGTTGCACTTACATGTTACACCATTTGTGGGGTGCATTAATGTTAGTTTAACTGGACAAAAGCTCAATATGCAAATATCCTTGGGAAGTAGCTGATAGGCCAACACATAGTAACACATAATTGTGAAGTAAAAGGAAAACGATACTTGAACTCCCACACATGATTCAGCTCCCCTGGGATCCTGCTCGGACAAACGAATATAGTTGGTTGGTTGGTTGGTTGGTTGGTTGGTTGGTTGGTTGGTTGCTTTGAAAACTGAACTTTTTGGCCTACATGTAAATGCTGTTTGTGGCAGAAAAATAATACTACACATTACTCTGAACACACCATCCCCACTACTAAGCATGGTGGTGGCAGCATCATGCTGCGGTGATATTTTTATTGAGCAGACACAAGGAAGCTGGGTCAAACTTGGAAAGATAGATGGAGCTAAATACAGGCCAATCCTGGAGGACACCTTTTACAGCCAGAGCTACAATGAGGTGGTTCAGCTTGAAGAAAATGCACATACCAAAGTTCAGATCTAAATCAAACTGATACGTTTTGGCAAGACTTGAAAACTGATGTTTATAGATCCTTTTCATCCCATTTGAGTGAAAACAAATGCACCAAACACTTGTCAGATTTTTATTTTTGAGTAACTTGGAAAACCATTTATCTTTTTTCTTCCACTTCACATTTATACACTACCTTGTCTTGGTTTATCACATAAAATCCCCATAAAATACAATGAAGTTTGCGGTTGTAACATGACTAAATGTGAAAAAGTAGAAGGGGTATGAATACTTCTGACAGGCAGTGTATAAAACTGATCTAACTTTTGTGTTTGCTGTGTTAGTTTCTGGAGGTTTATTTGTTATTAATGCTACATATTGTTTTTGTCTTTAAGGGAGCTGTTTTGTTGACACATTGGTTTTGCTCTGCTTCAGCACTGGTTAACATGCTTCTGCCTTTACAGTAAAATGTTGACTTTTTCTGAGGGGAAGCTTTGTCCTGTGACTGAGACGTACATTATCCTCTCAGCCTTTGGGTGTGTTCACCGCTGCCATGCTTCGTTGCTCACACTGAAAGGTAATGATGACCGAGGGGACTAGGACTTTGCGCTGCCTGCCGTCCATACCAGGCACGCTGATTTGAAGTGAGACACATCTCACATTGTTCTCTTTTGGCTCTGTGTCTGATTAGAGACTGTGAATGATTTATCAACAAGAAACAAGGGAAGCCTGTTTCCTTCACTGAAAAGAAAAGAAAAGTCCCTCCACTAGGTGGCAGTCTTAAACTGCCTCTCCAGGTCTTTTTGGAGTCCTAATAGCTTGATGGCTGGGGCTTGTCACTAACAGATGCTTGTGTTTTCTTGGCCTAGTCTTTTTTTGTCCTTGATGTAACTCTCAGTTTTTGACGGATTTCTTTGGGGATTATTTTGGCCATCTTATATTTCGTCATTCAGCGATAGTTTGCCATCAAAACGGAGATCTAGAATGCCTCTTGGTAAAATCAATAGACTGAGGAAATATTTCATTGCCTCTGTTGTCAGACTGATCAATTCCAGCATGTGAGGACTCCACCGATCCCCTTTTTCTGTGGCGTAAGATTGTTGATGAGGTTGTTGTATGTTTTTTATGTGTGTAACTGCCGACTGGGCAGCAAGTTGCCTTTCAAGGACAATAACGTTTAACTGAGATGAACAGATGACAACCTTCACCAACATTAGTTGTAGCTGAGAACTGAGTGTGGTTCTGATGAATGTCTTTTTCTATTAAAAGGACTTAATCAAAGAGAAGATTTGACATTTTATTGACACTGATAAACCAATTTATACTTTATGTATTTTAATTGAATTACAATTGGATCATTTTAGCTACCTAACTGGAATACATTAGAATAAATTTGAATATAACTGGTTTACTTATTGTTGAATGAACTGGATTGCATTATGATTAAATAGTCTTTGTCTTGTCAGATTTTACCTGTACTTTCTGCAGAAGGTGATGTTTGTTGTGAACTGAAGCTATAAAAATAAAAGAGAACTGAAGAGAACATTAATAAAACTGGATAGGTTGAGTTTTCAGTTTTGTTTTTTGTAAAATAAAAACAATTAGCCAGTCAGTAATCAATAACTTGTTGAAATTTGAATTTAGAATTGACACTGTGGTGTCAAATGTCCCTTAAGAGCCTCTAAACCCAGTGGTTCTTATAATAATGAGATGAGTACCCCACTGTGGGTAATTAAACATCATGTGACGAGTTTTAGTGATCTCCAAAAATTATTTTTAATTTAAAATAATTGCTAATATGAAGTTTTCCCCTTTACAATGACAAAAAAAAAAATCTCTGGGCTCACACAAGTAATAATTACTTCATACACCCTCACTTGACATAATCCATAATATCCTTTTAAGATGGGTGTGTAATTCCCAGAATCTCACAGGGATTCCCACATCTGAGAAGATGAATTTAATGGCAAAATTCATGTTTTCTTTTAAGTTTTTTTTTTTTTTAAGTTTTCTTTTTTTACTTTATGGATTCCTTTTTCCAATTATCTCCCACTCTGCTGGTAAATGTGGAACGTGTCTCTTGCTAAATGTCAAATTGTTAGTTATCAAGGCGTCTGTAAAACTGACAGTATCTTCCTCCTGCCGGTTTTACACTTGAGGATTGAAATTCAGTGACAGCTGTGTTGATGTTAGACTTTGTCAGTCTGCTTGTGCCCCCCCCAAACAGAAAATCTGTCCTCTGTCTGCTCAGAGATTGGTGAAACCCCGGCCTCACTGCTTGCATCTGTGGTGGCTTTTCGAACTTGGTGTTTACCAGTTACACAGACACGCCCTGAGGCCCTACAGTCACAGTAGTTTCACTGTAAAGTCAAAATGTATTTACTCAGGGTTGGGTTGATGCCTATATAATACTGCAACTGTAAATGCTCCTGTAATTAAAAGGCTGGCAGAAGGTTAAAAGAGGTTTTTGACTAGTTTAGCCTCTTGAGTTTCTTGCCCTTCATTGCTCTTGATTCTCACCACACTGGTGTGGCTCTCAAGAAGCTGAAGCTTAAATACCATGCAGGAATTTTTGTTTGTAAAGAAATTATCTCGTTAGTTTGGGATAATTACCTGTTCTCACCCGAGGTTTAAGTTGTAAAATGTTAAAAATACTCCTAAAACTCCACTGTTAAATGTACTGTTCCAGACCTTTAAAAGTGGTTATTTATTTCAGCCTCAGAAATCAGAAAAATAGATCAGTTTATACAGTGTTCCCAGCATGGACAAATGTGTCAATTTCCTCCTATTTTCTCTTTTACCACCACTTTCACAGAATGGCCATTTTTTGTCATTTTGTTGCTGCTGAGGCTTTTTTTGTACTGCTGTCTTACTGTGCTGTTCTCCACTGGGTCTACACAGCTGTGCGCTGACAAAGCCTTGCTGGAATAAAGGAGCGCAGCCACTGGAAAGAAAGCCAAACTTGTTTTGTGGACCACCTTTTGTGTCCTTTTTTGTCCAAGCTCTTCTTTAAGAGACAAGTAGCCATCTGCCTGCAGACAAAAGGGGACCAGGCCTTGTCTCCCTCCCTGCACCCTTCCTCCCTCTGCTCAAGGCTGAAATATCTCAGAGCTGCCCATTCCTTATCTGTCCCCACAGACATTACTTTGGAGAGGAATTGCATGGTGTGGCATGTGTAAGAATGTCAACTACAGTGACGAATTACTGTACTTCACCTGTCCTGTTGCTCTTGCAGCTGTTGGTCAATTTACATGTTTCCATCAGACAAAAAAAAACTCACTGGTGCATAAGAGTCTTTCATTCATGTAATATTTTTTAATCCTCAGAAAGCTCATTGAGGGGGCTGTCAAGGTTTTTATATTACTATAAAATATAACAAAATATGCAGTTAATACAGAGACACAAAAAATGAAAACACGCATAACAGCTGAATATCATGACAATGACATTATAACTGGAATAAGATTAGTAATTAGAAATTGAGATGTAGAAATCAATGATGTCAGTTTAAAGCTTTGTTGCAGCATTTTCCAAGTGTGAGGTGCATGCCTCACCTGTATTGAGAACGGCTATATTGATTGCCAGGAAGGAAGTTTTAATAATTATCTGCTTTTCTTTTCCACAGCTGCTGTTGAAACCAGATGTTTACATACACCGTATAAAAGACACATATATTTACTTTATGTCATATTTGGATTTAAATGTTAGGACCTCAGACATTTTGGGTGTCTTTCCACAAGCTCCTCACAGTAGTTTACTGGAATTTTGGCTCTTTTATCTTGACCGAGCTGCTTTAACTGAGCTTTGCTTGTACACACCTTTTCAGCTCTGCCCAAAGATTTGCCATGGGACTGAGATCACAGCTTTGCGATGGCCACTCCGAACATAATGTTTCAGTACTTCAAACACAATGTTCTTTAAACATGAAGTAAAACAGCATCAAGTGACACTATCACCAGAAAAGAAACGAAGCAATTACATGAATTTTCCACTTGGCAGTTTTCTCAAATGTGCTGCTTCACATATCCTTCTAAAATGGAGATGCATTAATTAGAGCTTCTAGTCACCGGTTTCTTGTAAGGCTTTACCATGCTAGTATAGATTATAGACATAGGTCGGAAGCTCAAAAGACTAAAACAGGGCCCCTTTTGCTGTGTTCTGTTAAGTTTTTCATTTATCTGCTAATCTCTCTCTCTCTGCAGACATGTCTCGACACAATGCGGAAAATACAGTTTCCACTTAAATAGTTTCTTGCATCTCAGGGCTTCCCTTGACTTAATTTTAAACATTTTACTGACACTAAAAATGGCTAACTGCGAGTCTTCTTCACTTAGTAACACCACCCACAATGAAGAGTGTTGTTTGCCCAACTTGCCAGTTGTTACTTATTGTTCATTCAATACTAATCTGTCAATTTTGGTCACCAACCATTTTTGAGCATCTTTATACTAATTAGGAAAAAACATCTCTGTGTTTATTTGTTAGGTTATAGGATGTATAATTGCAATTGTTTTTTGTTTTTTTTCTGTGTCTTGAATGGAAGAGCTAATATGGAAAAAAATGAACCATAAGCATAGCAACAACCCGCAACTAAATAAAAAACTTAACATGTCTGGAGACATGCAGATAAGCTTCAAATTGGGGTTTTTCTTGGATTTGGGCACTGCTAGATTATTCCTTGTGCAAGGATTATGGCTGTAATCCCTGCCAATCTGAGTTAATGATATGGAAGTGTAGGTTCAGTAACACAGCAGATCATGACAGGCAGCAGCAATCTGCAGCCAGAGTGTCTGTGAGACTCTGTCTGGACGGCAATGTGGGAAATTCCACCAGCAGACGGACATAGCTGGAGGTCAAGATCTGTTTTTGTTACAAGGACCCAGCTTTGGATAAACTTGTGTCTGTCTTCAAGCAACCAAGTGACCCATTTAGAAGAGACCCTGCGCTGACTGAGAACCCATGCGAATGGAGTGTTAACTCCAGCTAAGTGAGGTGGACTGTGGCCGGAAGGCAGTCCTCTAATAGGAATGAGCTCTGTCCTATATAACGCAGAGGGGGTTGGGGGGTCTGCACTGTTGATCCTGCTTTGAAGCACTGTTGAGCTTTGTGAAGTAGTCCTGACAGCACCTCACTCTCAACATCTCTTAACCATCATGGATTATCTCTCTTTCTCTTTCCCCTTTCTGGGTGTGTAAAGAGGCCCATTGTTTGAGGCACACTCCTTCCCTCAGGCCGCCCACTTCCAATCCTGTTCCTCCTGCTCGTCTTGCTCTCTGCTGCCACTGGGTTCAGACCAGATGCAGAGTCAACTCCTGCGCTAGCTGTCACCAGTAGCTCTTCCTGTTCAGAGCAGAGTGGAGTGTATCTGTTCCCTGTGTGCTGGGCTGTGGCCAGCAGCATCTGCTGCACAGCACTCACACCCACTCCTCCAGCGCTTTCCTCAGAAGACTTGGACAGTCTCCGGGACCACGAGCAGTCAAGCATGGAGGCTGAACCAAACAGAGGGGGTTTAGAAGGGGAGCTGATTGCTCGCATGGCTAAAAGACAGGATAAGAAGCGTCAAGAGCTGCTGGCGTTAGCTCTGGGAGTCAAGCTTGGGAGCAAGGGAACTCTTCTGTGGAAGCCTATTAAACTGCTGGCCTCCTGTCCACAGATCTCCTCACCTGTGGTGCGGCGGAGTGCCTTGAAGGAAACACCTGAGAAACTGAGCTCCTATGAAAAGATCCACAACTTCAAGGTAAGCTGCTTTTTCTGTTTGCCAGTGTGATAGTAGTTATTTCTAGTTTTAAATTCTCATAGTTAACTTTTACTATTAAATAAAAATTAAAGATTTTCTGTATTAGCTTGATTTTTCAGCATTTAAAAAATGTTTTGAAGAAATCCAACCAGAAATATAGTGGTTCTCAAAACTGTACAATTCAACTGAAAAACAAACAAATCCATGGAAAATAGTGCAATAACATTGTTGTGCATATTCAGTGTTCCTTGGTAGGAGTTTATCAGCATCTCACATCTTGACTTGATAATATTTGTCCATTCTACTTTGCAAAGGTCCTCCAAAATCTGTTATATTGTGAGGACATCTCTTGTCTACAGATATTTTAAAGTGACCCCTGAATATCAGGGCCAGTGTCCAGAGTTCTGAACTCAGCCCCTGGCCATTTCAAAACTAAAATTTTCCTCTGGTAAAGTCATCGGTTTGTTGATTATCTTCAGCTTTCTAGCAAACACCTTTAGGTTTGGGGTCAAAGCATGATGCCCATAGGCACACATAATCTCTCTGAAAATTATGGCTTTAGTTAAAGGATACAAATGATTAAATGTCCTGAGAATCTTTTCATGACAGCTGGACATTATTTTAGGTTCATCACATTTAATATAACTGACGGCAGGTGTGAAGTCAACAAACTTTTTGTTTAAAGGAACCTGGTTATTTTTCCCTTTTTTACTGTTTATATTTTTCCTCTTAACAAATTTGTTTGTTTTTTAGAGGATTGTTGCAGGATAGATGTCACGTTAAACATGGAAACAGTTTGGGAACGATTTATCATGGTGTCGGCTTTTTAAATCTCACACTGGGAATTTTAACAAGGGTGTGTTCATGTTTAAGAGCCACTGTGCATGTTTTTGCTGGATGCTTGCCTGTCCTGTCAGTCCAGTGTGTGTCTGCAGCTATTTCATGAGAACCCAACCAGCTGACACTCATACGCACTGAGGGGAACTAATGGATGCACAACACCACAACCCATTAACAGCAGAAAGCTTTTAGAGACATTTTAGGTTCATGGCTCTGACAGTTGCTGTAAGCATTTGGGTGCTGCAGAGTTAATTTGTTTTTAGCATTCAAAAGATAACTGGATGATACTTTGCCTCTGGGTGCCTCCAGATTTGTGTAACTGTATCTGTGTTTCAGTTACTAGGCAGGTTATAATTACTGCCACCTTTTTGTTTTCTTCTTCTTTTGAACAATCCTCCACCCACCACCTGCCACATGCTCTTCTTGGGTCACCTATTCAATGTGCTTCTCAAGGTGTGTGTGTGTGCATGTGGGGCTGCCTGTGGCTCCATTTGGGATCTTATCTGTGATCTAAGTGTGCAGGGAGGGCATACATCTGTTATTTTGGCTTCCAGGCTTGTCCCTGTACTCGGTTGCATGTATCCAATTGCCCAGCAGCAGATGCCAGACGCATTGTAATAAATCCTTTAATCTGCATGGCGTATACACATATGCCCCATTCAGTGAGGGGTTCCATCCGGCGCGGTTTGGGTTAACTGTCCAGCATATCAAAGAGGAAGTCCAGTTTAAACTGGTCACTGACTAACATTCTGACATTTCTAACCACAGGTACATACCTTCAGAGGGCCACACTGGTGCGAGTACTGTGCCAACTTCATGTGGGGCCTCATTGCCCAGGGTGTTCGTTGCTCAGGTAAATGTTCTCTGCAGCATTCAAGCTGTGTATTGTTAAGACTTTCTCACATGCATGTGGGATTATGAAGGAATGTTTCATCTGCAAATAATACTGTCTTCTCTTGATGTTGATTTTTTTTTTCTAAGTTGTTTTCCTTCCATTTTCATTTATTCTTTTTTTTCTCTTTAAAATTTATGGCAAACAAGTGAATCATGGAAGTACTTTTAGACTACAGATGTACCTCTCTTTCTTTTGGGCCAATTTAAATTGTCTTCAAGAACTATAATAGTATTAAAGAACAGCACTCAAAATACTTATGTCTAGCTGTCGTGTGGTGAGTGGTCATTGTTTATGCTAGCTTAAGTGAGAGTAGTAGCTGGTAAAACAGGGTTTTACTAATGTAAAAAAAGACAAAACGCTACAAAGTTCACATTTTAAACTGCCTTCAGCATCTTTTATTTGTAATAACACAGAAATCTATGTATTTATTCCCTAGAGAATATTGATCCTTACATTAACACATTGATTTTCAAAGGGCTACAAACATTTCCAATCTAGCATGCTCCATGATGGACAAATAAAAAGTCAAAAGGACAAAACAGATCAACTTTGCTGTACTCCTTTAAGCCTTCCTGTTGTCTGCTTTGTCTTGTTCTCTTGCAGCCTAGATGATTACCAGACATGTCTTAACTTATTGTAGAAAATTTTTTCTTTTAATAATAGCTTCTTACATCTCAGTAGTTGACCTGACTTTATTTTTAAATATCTAGATACTAAAAATAGCTACTGATAGTGACTGAGAATCTACGCCAGCATGCATTCTTAATTCAACTCTAACTACAAAGTTTGGACTCATAAGTGTAACTTAAACTGTTTTTACAAGTCTATCAAACAATTAATAGTAATGAATTCCCTCTGTTTATATTAACATATGCATATGCTGGTAAAACCAGACAGGCTTTCAGACTTGCCTTGCTGCTCTCCCTGTTTGGCGAGTGTCGCTCACACAGCAGGCAGACTGATATAAAAATTTGGATTTGCATGACTGGCCAACACCCAGCCATGCCCTCAAAAACCGCACGAACAGATTAGCTTTTTGTGCGAAGACAGAAACCACAACCATAAATCAGGCTTAATTATTATCAGTATAAATGTTTTACACAGCATACTCCTCTGATGCTTTTCACTTTCAGTGTCATTTTGAAAAAAATAATGATCAATTGGTGGATTTCTTGACTTCCATGTTAAAACCCTAGAATTTACAGTGTTTATGTTCTTTTTTGCCATTAGTCTCTATTGAGTGTATTAAGTCAGTTTTGTTATGATCTGCAAAGTGATTTCCATTAAGATAATGAAGGAACTGTTTTTAGCGCATCTGTTAAAAGGTCAGAAGGGCTTCTAAGGCTTCCAGGCATTTATTGTCTCAACTCACAAAAGTGCATGTTTCTCATCTTATCATTTAAATATAGCAGCAGAACCAAGTGATTGGTTTTATATTAGAGATAATGGGTTGTCAAAGGTCATGAGATTCCTTCATTTTGAAGACACCATCTTTAAGCTATACTGGTGGCTTTGGTTGCCCTCTACCTAACAGAACATTTGTGGTTGCGGTATTTTCCACACTGAGAAGCCTGAGGCAAACACTAGCATCATCAGACACCTCATGCGCTGTGGGAAATAGGGAAATCTTTCTTCTCTGTCACACTCTGTCCAACCTTTATTTTTGCTTCTTATCTCCTCCCTCAGTCTTTCTGCAGTTAAAACACTTGCAGGTACCTCTTTCAAGCTATAAAATAGCTTTTGTTGTGATGAACAATTTTAGACAAACACTCATCCTACCTTCTGGAACGCCCCCCCCCCCACACACACACACACCATACTGTTATATCCGCTGTTATCTACCTTTGGCGCAGCACACTGGAACAGCTTAGCTGCAGCTGCGGTGTCTGACAGCACAGTTTATCACTGACTCTGGGAAAGCTTTTCAAACTGCTGTCTGTAAGCTTGGTGCAATGATTGTGTTATCAGTTAGAGGCTAATCTCTCCCTCTTTCTGTGTTTATCTCACTTTTTTTTTTTTTTTGCTCTGCTAGATTGTGGACTGAATGTACACAAACAGTGTTCCAAACTGGTTCCCAGTGACTGCCAGCCGGACCTGCGCAGGATAAAGAAAGTGTACAGCTGTGATCTCACCACCCTTGTCAAAGCTCATAACACCACACGACCCATGGTGGTGGATATATGCATTCGAGAGATAGAACTCAGAGGTATCTTGCAAGGCAACTCTTTAAAGTTAACCAGTGATGATCTAGTATTTATATGACAAAAATGTTAACATCGTATTTGCCCTTTAGATGCATCTGCTCTTAGCAGTACCTCTCTCCAAACAGCCTTTTTAGCTAAACTTTCTTAAAAAAAACCTGTTGCTTCACAGCTTTTAGAGGCTCTCAGTGACTTTAAGGTTTTGAGCAAATTATAATCTGTGTTTTCTGAGGGCCGCTATTACTGAAAAGTTATTTCAGTATCTCAATTCACTAAGTGAAACACATAATATAGATTAATTACACAGATGTTTTCAGACCGTTATTTCTAATTATGAGGATTTTCTGCTTACAGCTAATGAAAACATGACATTTACGATTAGAATATCACATCAGACCAAACAAAAAATATTTTTAATACATAAATGTGGGCTTTATGAAAACAGTTTACAGTTTTAGGATAATGCTTCGTTATGCATTTCTGATCTTCTTTGGCTCTATGTCATCACCAGGTTTCTGAGGTTGACTGATCAAGGGTTGTTATCTATGTAGAAACCACGGCGAAAAACTAAAGGTGTTAGAGCCTTTTCAGTTGTAGTCTCTATGCTAGGGAACTCTTTCATTTACCTTTTATGGATTCAGTGCACATATTTAAGAAGCAGCTGAAGTGTCATCTATTCAGAATGGCATTTTGGTAGCAATGTATCCTATCTGATTGTGCGTTATTGGCTTTTTATTGGTTTTGTTTAACTTTACATATTTTATCTTTGTTGCTTTTATGTTACTTTGTTGGGATTCACCTTGTGATTTTTGTCTTGAAAGGCATAAAATAAAGCAAATACACTTACTTGAAATAACAATAAACCTCATTGATCGTCAATCGTCTGTTGCAGGTATGAAATCTGAGGGTCTGTACAGAGTTTCTGGCTTCTCAGAGCACATTGAGGATGTTCGGCTCGCTTTTGACAGAGGTTCGTTGCTTATAAAATTTTTTTTGCCTCATAATCTCTGTTTCTAATGTTTCGTTTCTCAGAGTTCTCACTTTAAATCGGGGGCTTATTCAGCTACAGTTCTGCACAACATAATCATGTTTTCTGATAAAACGTTTATTTTTCATTCATACCAAATTCAGCCTTTGATCCCATTGATGCACTATTTTCTTCTTGACAACAGATGGTGAGAAGGCAGATATCAGTGCCAGTGCCTATGCTGACATCAACATAATCGCCGGTGCTTTGAAGCTCTACTTGAGAGACCTCCCCATTCCAGTCATTACGTTTGACTTGTACTCTAAATTTATTCAAGCTGCAAGTAAGAGATTCACTTCTTGGTACTTTCATGCCATTACTGTGCTGGTGCTGCTCGACAGCGCTCTGATACTTATCGTTTCGCTTATACAGAACTTCCAAATGCTGAATCCAGACTGGAGGCGATACATGAGGGATTGCTGCAGCTTCCCCCGGCACACTATGAAACCTTACGGTACCTGATGGCTCACCTCAAAAGGTTAGTTAATGTATGAAAATAGTTACATTTATTCCTACTGCAGCACTACAGTTTGCCTGAGGGACATTTCCCACTATATTATTTTAGTTCACATGCACCCCTGCATCCTCATCCATTTTATTTTTGTCTTTCAAAAGACCTTGTATTCCTTCCCTTGTTCTTGACAATTATGCTCCACATAAACCCCAACAAAATACAATGACATTTATGGTTGTAATGTGTCAAAATATGGAAAAGGACAGTGGTGTATGAGTGTTGCACTGCATGCTAATTGTCCTTGACCACTTTTATAGATTTGCAATGGCCTGTACAGTTAAACCCAAAATTGTAAGATGTTATTTTAGAAAATAAATTATTTCTTTATTTACAATTTTAACAAATAATTGCCATACATAAATGTGTATATTTACATAATTCCCAATAATCCATTGAGAAACTCTTTTTGGGATTAAAGCAACCAAACACATTTTGCATAATTCCACTTAACCATACTTGAATTTTCATCTTTTGCAATGGCCTTCAAGTCTTTGGGTCCTTTGGGTCTTTGGAAGGCTTCCATGCCATCACCCTAATCTGTTGCTCCCTTTATAGATTCTCGATCAGATTCAAGTCAAGACACTGGCTTCCCTACTTCGAAAAATCTAATATTTTTGTTGGAAGACCATTTCTTCCCCACTTTAGCTGTGTGTTTTGGGTCACCATCCTGCTAAAACACAGCCGTATCCTGAGCTGCGAGAAGCCACGATGCACAGCTGCTTTTTAGCCACTGGTTGCCCAACACCAGCTGCAAAGAGCTGCTGATTTTCACTTGCTGAACTCATGAAAAATCCCGTTCCAACTTAATCTGGTTAATGAGGATGCTTTAGAGCAGTATGGACTATTTAGAAAGGTATAGAATCATACATATTCAAAACTGACTCTATTTGCAATAGGTCATTGTTTCAAATATGCCCTCTAAAGTAAAATGTAAGTCAAACATAGAAATCTTTCTTTTTCTTTTGTTGTAAAATCTCACTCTCTCCTTCTTGATTCATCTTTCAGAGTAACAACGTTGGAAAAGTACAACTTAATGAATGCAGAAAACCTGGGGATTGTCTTCGGTCCGACTCTCATGCAGCCTCCGGAGCAGAATGCCTTGACAACCCTGAATGACATGAGGCAGCAGAAACTGGTCGTGCAGCTCATGATCGAACATGAAGATGTCTTATTTTGAAGGCAAAGGCCTGCAGAGATGGAGGCCGTGGACAATTATTTATACTGTTAAAGAGGAAAGTCAAGCCAACTGTATTTAAGTGAAGACTCTGAAATGTTTGCAATCAAGCTGAACTTGAAACCATTTTTCTTGCATGATGGATTTAGTTGGTTTTGTTGTTAGTGTAAGTTTGGACTTTGCAAACTCAGTTTAGAGAACCATTTTTTACATTAGGGAACAGTTATATATTTTTTATTTCCTTTACATTGTTTGTTCCCTCTGTTTATAATTTAAAGACTGTTGCTACCTGGTGTAGACTCAGTCAGGATGAAAGCACCATTTGATATTCAGCACCCTCCACACATATTGGCACCCTTGGTAAAGGTGTTTCAAAATAAATTTATCTTGGACTAAAAAGTTTTGGAAATTCAAACCTTTAAGTACATTGACATCACCATTAAGAGCACTCCTGCTGTCAATACTCTTCATAACCCCATTTAGACAATATAACAGCTCTTTATCTTCTCCTGTAACATTTCACTAGGTTGGAACATACAGAGAGAGGCATATTTGTCCATTCCTCTTTGCTCATCTTGGCAACTCAACAAGTTACAGTCCTACTACCATTTAGCAAGCTCCACACATTTAGGTTTGTGATAGCGTGACAAAAATGCTTTATGGTGTGTGCCTCTTATGCAAAAGGTTTGCATGTAGATGGTGTCTAATGTTATGAAGACTTGACCCCAAGAGGCCAGTCTTTGGTGCATTTCTCTAACCATCTCACTGTGCGAGGTGGCAGCAGAAACCTAGTGTCGCATCCAGCCTTTTTTGTTCCAGTTTCAGTTATTTCAAACTGATACAGAAACGGTTCCGTTACCTTTATTTCATAGGAATTGTTTGGGGTACTAAAATACATGGCAACCATTTCATTCTAAGAGGGATTTATCTGAATAAATCTTCTCAAATTTAAGGTTAGGTTTTTCAACATTTTTACCTTATTTTGAAGCTTTTTAACATCTTTACCAGGGGGGGCAAAGGGTGTAGAGGGCATTGTAGGACCAGTTTAGATCAAAAATGTAGGCCTGGTGCTTTTTAATCTGAAGCTTGCAGGTCAGCTAAATTTATGCGTGCCTGCGTTTTGTGGGAACACTGGAATGATACAATGTAGATAAAGTCAGACTTGACATGTGTACTTAAAAAAAAAAAAAGAGAGAAACGAGACATTCATGAAGCACTTTTTTTGCATTGAGTGTAAAGATTTATTTTGTAAAGCTGTTCGTGCTCCGTGTTTTCCTTCCAGTTTAATATAAGTGCTTGGAAATGCTTGTTGATGTACATACAGAAAGGTTCAAGACCGAAAAGACAGCCCAGAAGAAAATGAAAGTTTTTGGATCCATCATTTCTGTGGTCTTTGAGGAACTAGCTAATGGACAAAGCTCTAGTCTTTCATTTGTCTTTTTGAAGGCTGCAACACATGAGCCAAACTCCGATGTACACATTCTGGTTGGCAGTGTTTCATAATTTCAGCGTGCAGACTATAGTCGGGGATATGTTTGTTTTATTTTATAAAGTCAGTAAGGTTGTTAGATGACGACCATTACCACCACCACAGAAGGGCCCGAAGAGGCGCCTGTGCCAAGCATGTTCCTTTCCAACTTGGTTTAATGTGATTATTGAATCCTTTCTACAGATCCATTTTATCAAAATGTATTTTTGTGACAGTTGCAATTCAAATGTAATTTATGAAATGATGTTTTATTAAAGAATGTAAAAGTTGAGTAACAAACAAATAGGCCAGTTGAGCATTTGCTGGACTAGATTTAAACTCCTGTTTTTAAAACCATGAACAAAATCCAGAATGCCTTTACAGTTTTCCTTTCCTGCTTTATTTTCCCACTGATCCAGCTCTACCTGCATGTTTCCAGGTAAAACGTTTGAATTTCCCCAGAAGCCAAATGATCTGCAGGAATGAGGAAAAGGAGGAATAAAAATAAAACAGTGGTGCTCTTTGTGAGAGGGGTGCCCCATCGTCACCTCCTGTCCTATACTTAAATGCTCCTCTCTATCTGAACTCTGAGGCTGCTGAGTGTTACTCATTTGTCAGCTGTCATCAGTGTTTTTATTTACACACATTTGGATTGCAAAACAATATCATTTCCTCATATCTTTATATTTACGTTGATGTCTAGAGAGTAGCAGACTATATAAAAATTGTCAGACCTGTTTTTCTAAATGCAAAACTTAGCATTTTCTTGCCTAAGAAATCAGTTTATCGCTGAAGAACCACTGAGGCTTTAAAGCAGATTGCACCCTCTCTTTCCACCGTTGCATCATCGCCCAACTCCTGGAGTTAGTTTAGCCTCGTAAAATCAGAGTTCTCATTCAGTTGTATTCAACTAATGATCCACCAAAGCTTGCAGACGACTGCAGCACAGCTGTTAGCAGCCCCCTGCTTCAGTGGCTCCTTTGATCCAAGAACCAAACAGTCGGCTTCTTGTTGCTGATTTTATTTAGTCCCCTGACCGAGCCTCGAGCTGTAGGTCACATTTTCGCCACATGTTAAACAGCCTCTGCTTGCTGGCTGTTATTTACACTGTGCAGTTATTTTGGGGCCACTTTAAGAGCTGCCACGAACTTAAGATCAGGAGCAAGCCTGTGAATCGGTTCAATGATGATATGTTATTCAATGCATAATTTTAAAGTAATAAATACAAGGGCATCTCAGTGAAGTAGAATATCATCAAAAAGGTCATTCATTTCAGTAATTCAACTCAATATATGAAAGTTGTGTATTATATAGGTTCATTACTTGTAGAGTGATTTATGTTAACCTACTAAAAAGTATGTTATATGCACTTAATACATGGTCAGGACTCCTTTTGCATGGATTACTGCATCAATGTGGCGTGGTACGGAGGTGATTCACCTCAGGCTCTGCTGAGGTGTTAAGGAGGCCCAGGTTGCTTTAACAGTGGCCCTCAGCTCGTCTGCATTGTTGGGTCGGGTGTATCTCTTTTTCCTCTTGACAACACTGCATAGAGTCTTTAGAGGGGTTGGGAGAGTGGGGAGGGAGTTTAGGTCAGGCCAGTTTCTTGTCAGTGATTTTATAGTTGATAAACAAGGGAAGACAGTAGAGCTGACTTTGGACTTGAAACACAGTTGACCATCAGCAGCATATTACATGACTCCCCATATTGTCACTGACTGTTACTTTCCTCTGAAAAGAGAGCTTTGGACCACTAAGCAACTCTACAGCATGTTTAAGACACTTCTGTTGTTTTGGTTCAGGAGAAGATTATTACAAGGAATGTGACAGTTGTAGCACTTGTCCAGCTCAAGCTCTGAGCAGTCCACGGCTTGTGAAGTTGCCTCAAACCTTTGAATGCGCTTTGCTTTACAACCATTTAAAGGCAAATATCACTGTTACATTTGCATATTTTTTTCTTCCACTCAACTATTCTTTAAAGTACAGCAGTCTATGAAAACCCAACTTTAGCAAGGAGCTTGTTTCACGTACACTTCTTGTTGATGTATCAGTGACTGTCTTTTAGGTAACTGTCAAGTCAGCATCCATTACGTATTTTTAAATTTCTACATAGTCTGGGTGCATCAATCAGTAAATGTTAAAAGTCATTATCTTGCACTCATTTTGTTTTTTAAAAATGTAGATGTCTTTTCTGGCTTCCAAAAGACTGAAATGTATCATAAGAGGAAATAAGGAAATATACTCTTTGACGTGCAAATTGCAAGCAAATGGAATATGAAGTGACCTCAACTCACAATACTCCAACATGCTTAATATATGCCTCTGATAACAAGAAATGCTTTACGTGAACATACTCTCAATTTGAAGAAAAAAATATTTAGGTCAGTCAGCTGCAGAGGGGGAGCATGAATTGTGCATTTTCCTTGTTTGGGAGGATTTAAAGAGATGAAAGAACCGTCCAAACATAAAGGACAAGAGTGCCCTCTAGTGGCAGATATGCGCAGAGGAGACCATATACACTGTATTACTACAGAATGGAACAAGTTAACTAAAATGTATTAAAACAAAGTCGTTTATTTCACAAAAAAATAGGTTTCATCAAAAGAAATATGATGACTATGACATTTAAACCTGTGTGGGCAACGGAAATATAAATAAAGTAAAAAATGTTCAAAAGGGTGACGAGACTTCTAGGTCAACCCAAAAAAATAAAAGAATATAAAACAAAACGACACTGACGCTGAAGACACTGTTCACATGCAGCATTAAAGGAATAAAAGGTTTGTTTAAAACAGCAATTTCTGTAACAGTTTCAAAGATAATCTATAAAAACAATTCATTCAGAGCTCATCGTGTATGGAGGTGAATTCCCTGACCGATATAAAGCCATCTTTGTCCTCATCCTCGTTTTTGAAGATGTCATCAACCATCACCTCATGATGTGTGTCATTAGGCGAGTAGCCATGTTTCTCAAATTCCTTCTTCAAGTACTGCTTCACCTGAAAATGTGGACAGAAATTAGAAAATTGCCTACCATGATGTTGTATTCTCTTGATCCAGAAAGTGGCTGTCAAAACGACAGATGCACACCTCCTGTCTAGAGAGTTTCCAGTCGTCGTTGAGATCCATGTCCCGGAAAGACTCGTGGGACCTGGGACCATTTCGGATCTCCATGAGCTCAATGTCAAAAATCAGGGTACTACTTGGAGGAATCTTACCTGTAAACAAAGAAAGTTTTTCAAGCGGATACACGCTCTGGCAAAATCATTTAACCCTTTAACTTTGCACATATTGTAACATTACAGCCAAAAATCCCCATGTGTTTTATAGTAACTCTATGTGATAGACCAACATAAAGTCTGTGTGAATGTCAACTGGAAGGGAAATTATATATCGCTGTCAAATATCTTTAATTAATACTCTGTTAAGCCAGGGCTCCATGGTGGCACAGTTGGTAGCACTGTTGCCTTGCAACAAGAAGGTCCTGGGGTCAATTCCCAGCCAGGGATCTTTCTGCATGGAGTTTGTATGTTCTCCCTGTGCATGTGTGGGTTCTCACCAGGTACTCCAGCTTCCTCCCACAGTCCAAAGATATGCCTGTTAGGTCAATTGGTAACTCTAAATTGCCCTTAGGTGTATGAATGAGTGTGTGCATGGTTGTTTGTGTGTTGCCCTGCAATGGACTAGCGATCTGTCCAGGGTGTACCCTGCCTCTCGCCCATAGACTGCTGGAGATAGGCTTCCCTGTGACCCACTATGGAATAAGCGGTAGAAGATGACTGACTGACTTTGTTAAGCCACCTTTTGCTGTGACATAGTTGCATGGAGAGAGTCTGTAAACAGGTATTTTCAGGTCTTGCCACATATTTGCATTTGGAAATGGGTCTGGACTTTAACTGGGCCATTCTAAAACACCATTGCATTGTAGCACTGGATGAGCGTAGAGTTGATGTTTTGCTGGAAAAGCTGAACCTCTGACCCAGTCTCATGTCTTTTGCATGAGACTGGGTCATGTTTTCTTCCAGAAATTCCCGCAGTTTTTAGCCTCATTCATCTTCCCATTAATTCTGACCAGCTTCCCCACCCCTGCTGAAGAAAAGCATTCCTACAGCATGATGCTGCCTCCACCATGGGAATGGTGTGTTCACGGTGATAATGCAGTGTTACTTTTTAGCCAAACATAGAGTTTCACTCGTAAACCAAAAAGTTCAATTTTGGTGTCATCTGACCAGAGCAGCTGCTTCCACGTGTTTGCTGTGTCCCCAACACGGCTTGTGGCAAATGGCATACCAACCCTCCTATGGCGATCTTTCAACAACGGCTTTCTTTTTGCCAGATATGCAGAGTATACAGCTAATGCTTGTCCTGTCAACAGATTCTTTCATCTGTGCTGTGGATCTCAGCATTTCTTCCAGAGTTACCATGGACTTCTTGGCAACTTCACTGATTAATCCTCCACTTGGTCAACCTGCCTGATTAGATGGGCAGCAATGTCTTCGCAGCTGTGCCATACTCTGTTTTCAGATTATATATTAGAAGATGTAAAACGTTTTGGATATTGTTTTATTCTCTAATAACCTTCTGAGGTCTTCACAGAATAGTTGGATTTATCCTGAGATTAAATTACACAGAGATGCACTCAACTTATTAGCTAAGCGACTTCTGAAGTCAGCTGGTTGCACTGGATTTTAAGGGATAAAAGAGCAAAAGGGGCTGAATACAAATGCCCGCTACAGTTTTCCAAATTTTAACTGTAAAATCAATTGTAAACCAGTTATAATTTTCTTGCCACTTTATTTCACAAATCACAAATTATATGCTGCTTTGTGTTCATCCGTCATATAAAATCCCAATAAATCACAATGAGTTTGTGTCATGACAAAATATGCAAGAGGGTTATGAATACCTTTTCAAGACGTGATGTATGTAACAATGAAAGGATTGTTTTTGTTTTACACAGAAGCTGAGCTACCTTGTCCTTCCTTGCCGTATGCCAGTGATGGAGGGACGGTCAGTTTCCTGCGCTCTCCAGCACACATGTTCTGCAGACCTTTATCCCAACCTTTAAGCACCTCTCGAATCCCAAGAGTGAACCAGACTGGATTTTTATCCCCATGTTTCCGGCTGCCAAGGGTCAAAAGATCAGCAAACGTTTATAGTCAAGAACCCACAAATTTGATATCATATAAGAGCTGGATAAATGTCTGTTACATAAGAAATAATAATTTTAAAAAACTCATACTGCAGTTTGAACGGATTGTGACATATTATTTGCATCCAACTGTATAGCACATTTTGGGGATCAGAAATGTGAGTAATTTCATTAAACACAGTGTACAACATTATACAGCAATAATTGTAGCACTATTACTATCTATTACCTGGAATGGAACATAGTGCCATTGCTCTCCAGGAATCCCTCGTAATGAACAAGAAGCATGTCTCCATACTTTGATTTTCGGTGACACATGAAAGGTTTGTGTATCATCTCAACTTTTACGTCTGGCTCGGGGAGTTTTCCTCCAGTGACAAAAACAAACAGTGACGGCAATAACGAACACAGAGAAAACAGCATCATTTCTAAAAAAAAAATTTGATGAGGCTTTCCTAAGACAGACAAATAGGCCACAAGATAACGTCTATAATTTAAAAAAGCTTAAACTGTTACTTGCTAAAATCCATTACGTGGCAGCCAAACTTCTGCAGCAGGATGCGCACTATTTGTCAGCCGGCGAGGCAACCGGTGCGCCGTGTGGATGGGGTTGGCACACCATTTCAAACGGCGTGTGAGTCGGGGTAAGCGCTGTGCAAATTCACCCCTAACAGAAACTGGCTCTAAGTTTAGTTCACACAGGCTAAACCTGAAATAATTTGACTTCATAGATCACCGCCTGAACATTCTAAACTAAATTTACGGCAACTACATGAACAAGTTCACCTTCATTTATCAAGTTTTCAATTAAGTAAACCGTCTGGAAATATGTAGATTGTTATGTTATGTGTCACTTTTATTTATTATGCCATCATGCACAGTGGTAGTTCTTTTATATCAGCCACATGGAAATTTTTCCAGGGTGGCATTAGAAAGAATGCCCATCCACCAGATACGAAAAAAGAAAACCTGGTCTACGGTGGCCGTGGGGTGCAAAACACTTTTACAAGTACCGAAACAAATTTACATTTCAGAAATCAAATTTAAATTTCAGAAAACATTTTACATTTCAGAAAACAAATTTATATTTCAGAAAGCAATTTAACAAGATGCGAAACAAATTTACATTTCAGAAAACAAATTTACATTTCAGAAAACAATTTAACAAGATGCGAAACAAATTTACATTTCAGAAAACCAATTTACATTTCAGAAAACAAATTTACATTTCAGAAAACAATTTAACAAGATGTGAAACAAATTTACATTTCAGAAAACAAATTTACATTTCAGAAAACACTTTTACATTTCAGAAAACAAATTTACATTTCAGAAAACACTTTTACATTTCAGAAAACAAATTTACATTTCAGAAAACACTTTTACATTTCGGAAAACAAATTTACATTTCGGAAAACAAATTTACATTTCAGAAAACACTTTTACATTTCAGAAAACAAATTTACATTTCAGAAAACACTTTTACATTTCAGAAAACAAATTTACATTTCAGAAAACACTTTTACATTTCGGAAAACAAATTTACATTTCGGAAAACAAATTTACATTTCAGAAAACACTTTTACATTTCAGAAAACAAATTTACATTTCAGAAAACACTTTTACATTTCAGAAAACAAATTTACATTTCAGAAAACACTTTTACATTTCAGAAAACAAATTTACATTTCAGAAAACACTTTTACATTTCAGAAAACACTTTTACATTTCAGAAAACACTTTTACATTTCAGAAAACACTTTTACTTCTCAGAAAACACTTTTACATTTCAGAAAACAAATTTACATTTCAGACAACACTTTTACATTTCAGAAAACACTTACATTTCAGAAAATCAACCGGAAAGGGAATGTACCAACGCCGAGGCCGACAACGGAAGTCAGCCTCAGGGCTGCATCCTTCGAAGGCCGTATTTGTAGGCTGATTACGTTACAGCGCGGCGACGAAGGCTGTCCCAATTCATGAATCATTCCGAGCAAATGCTGCCGACAAATGTGTCCTTATTTTGACCGATTTGAAGGATGGGTTGTGAATATCCTTCGCGGCCCATCATTTCCCATCATTCATTGCGGGTCGAAGCGGATTGGTCAAGCAGGGGAAGCCATGGCGGACCATAGCAACAAAAGCTGTGAGTAAATTGTGGAAAATTACACTTTCTGTGACACAAATTAACTTCTACAATGTTTTTAGTGCGGGAATATAACTATGTAGACGTGAAATATCTGCTTGATTTATCAAGACATCGCTTAATTTCAAATGTGCTCCGACGTGTTCGGAGTTTTCCGTTCCCGGCGTAATAACCGGCTCGCCTCGCCAGCCCTACCGGCGGTGAGGTGCTATATGTTTTAAAAGTTTATTTATAATTCAGTTAGCATTATAATTTCTGATTCTAGGTAAACCCGACGAGGAATACACCTCCAAATGTAAGTGAATCTCAGTAAAGAAGTGAAAAATTTGAAAGAGCTTGTTTTAGACATTTGCATAGAAATATTTTCTTCAGATTAAGACAAATGTGAAATTAAAAAAGGCTTTATTTTTGCTCTGATATTAAGCAAGATTTTTTTTTTAGGTACAAAGCAGCAGACGGGTCAGTTTATTAAGCTCAGGAGTGAGAACCACCACCTTTTTACTTGGAGGTACAATAACAACATTCTTTGCAATCAGTTTCTGTCCAGAGGATGACCCAGAGGAGGCTGTAGAAGAGGATGAGGGTGAGGTCGGGACTGAGGCAGTCAGTGTTGCTCTCTGGCAGGACCAGCTTTCAGCTGAGGTGTCCGCCCTGGAGGAGGTACCACCAGAACATGACTACTGTGTCAGCCAAGTATAATATTATAGATGAGATTAATGTTTGAGGGGTATAACTACTTGTAATATTTTGTGAGCACCATCTTCTAATTCTGCATTTTTCCGATTACCTCTTAGTGATGTGGCAGCCGTCAATTCAGCCAGCCCTTTAAACCCACTTGATGGACGATACCGTGGACAGCGGAGAGAGGCATCACAAACATCTGCAGACCACCTGTGTGATGCTTCGCTCACCATCCAGAAAGACTAACCACAGGTCTCAGTTGCAGCATCCCATCCATGTCTCTGACCTTGTGAGAGATTTAGCCACACCGCCAGACTTTCTGTTCAGAAAGACATCAGCCTCTTTGTTCTGTTCAAGAGGTTTTTCCAGGAACTGGTCACTCAGGTTGATCCTGCTGTCGCCATTGTAAATATTTGTACATAGTTTTATTTTATGCCTTTTGTCTTGTAATCTTGATCTGTTTGAATGTTTTCTTCCCCCATTCTGTTTAAAGTGCTGTTTGTATTTTTCATAATAAATTCTGTTTATAACTTTAAATGAAGTTGATGTATTGTTAGATCAAATGTAAATAACTAGTGACAAAAACTATTTTGAAATTTATTAGAACACCTTAAAATTTTAAGAAACAATCTGAACAAAACACATTTATTTATTTCTTTTATAGCACCTTATTTTGGTGCCATTCTTTGGAAAACAGTCTGTCCATTCTCTGTACCCTCATGTTCTCCCTGATCAACTCCATCATCTCTGTCCCTCTTTCTTTTCTGATCCCTTCCTGCTGGCTCACTGTCTTCCTTCTCCATCTGGTTGACCACCGCTCCGCTTGGCCCTGGAGTGTCCTCAGGGATGGAGGCAATTAGGACAGGAGGTGTTGTGGAAGACCTCTGTCCCAACACCTCAACCATAAGGACAAACCAGGGCCAAGTAGCAGCATTGGGCTTTTCACTGACTCCCTCTCCTGACCCTGGATACTTACAATCCTAAAGTTAGATGGAATAAAAAAAAAAAGAGTTGACTAAACAGAGAAACCAACAAGACTTTTAGAAATATTTTTTTATTTGTGTGTGACATGAGAACTTCTGAACATAATCTAAATTCTTTTTTTTTTTCAAATTGTCCCACATTGTTTTGGCCTGCAAAGGGAGTGACCTTCCCCTGTTGGTCCATCTTCTCCAGAATTGTCCTAAACCGAAAGAAGTATGTTAATCACTGGATGGATATTTATGAAAGTTAGAAAGATAGGAGTTATTGAAACTGGACAGAAACTGACTGCAAAGAATGTTGTTATTGTACCTCCAAGCCACGGTGGCTGAGTTTTTAGCTCCGGTAAAAAGGTGGTCATTCTCACCCCTGAGCTTAATAAACTGGCCCGTCTGCTGCTTTGTACCTAAAAAAAAAAAATATGAAAATACCCAAAAAAAACATCTTGCTTAATATCAGAGCAAAAATAAAGCCTTTTTTAATTTCACATTTGTCTTAATCTGAAGAAAATATTTCTATGCAAATGTCTAAAACAAGCTCTTTCAAATTTTTCACTTCTTTACTGAGATTCACTTACATTTGGAGGTGTATTCCTCGTCGGGTTTACCTAGAATCAGAAATTATAATGCTAACTGAATTATAAATAAACTTTTAAAACATATAGCACATTTCTTCATTAAAAATTCTTATTGAAAAGCGTATTTATTCTCAATCACACTCTCCAGCGATACAGTTGGATTACATAAAACTGACCATTTATTCTGGTTAACCTTAATATCACCTGAAATATTAAATCGATTTTTAGTAACAATTAAAATAATAACATAAACTGTTAGAAATCACTTGTGTTAAACGTTCACTGTGATGACTGCCAGCGGGAGCTTAGTGCCGGGAGTCCGGTCAGATCTCTACCGGGCTAGCTCACCTCACCGCCGGTAGGGCTGGCGAGGCGAGCCGGTTACTACGCCGGGAACGGAAAACTCCGAACACGTCGGAGCACATTTGAAATTAAGCGATGTCTTGATAAATCAAGCAGATATTTCACGTCTACATAGTTATATTCCCGCACTAAAAACATTGTAGAAGTTAATTTGTGTCACAGAAAGTGTAATTTTCCACAATTTACTTACAGCTTTTGTTGCTATGTTCCGCCATGGCTTCCCCTGCTTGACCAATCCGCTTCGACCCGCAATGAATGATGGGAAATGATGGGCCGCGAAGGATATTCACAACGCATCCTTCAAATCGGGCAAAATAAGGACACATTTGTCGGCAGCACTTGCTCGGAATGATTCATGAATTGGGACAGCCTTCGTCGCCGCGCTGTAACGTAATCGGCCTACAAATACGGCCTTCGAAGGATGCAGCCCTGAGGCTGACTTCCGGGTCAGCCTCGGCGATGGTACATTCCCTTTCCGGTTGATTTTCTGAAATAAATGTAAATTTGTTTTCTGAAATGTAAATTTGTTTTCTGAAATGTAAAAGTGTTTTCTGAAATGTAAATTTGTTTTCCGAAATGTAATTTTGTTTTCTGAAATGTAAAAGTGTTTTCTGAAATGTAAATTTGTTTTCTGAAATTTAAATTTGTTTTCTGAAATGTAAAAGTGTTTTCTGAAATGTAAATTTGTTTTCTGAAATGTAAATTTGTTTTCTGAAATGTAAAAGTGTTTTCTGAAATGTAAATTTGATTTCTGAAATGTAAATTTGTTTCGGTACTTGTAAAAGTGTTTTGCACCCCACGGCCACCGTACTGGTCTGTCCTAAATAAATTTTCTATTGCTTTTCTGCATAATGCAGCCTGTGGGGGAGTTTGCGCCCCCTGCTGCCTGCTGAGAATAAGGAGATTGGGGTACGACCTGCTTTTATGCTGCCGCAGAATCACTCAGGGCACCATTCACGCAATACCCACCACTGATAATGCAGTATACGTGGCTTCCGGGGGCTTCATTTACGTATTTTCAAATTTGTGAATTTCATAATTCTTTACATCAGTAAATATCCCCTTTGTGAGACCAATAAAGTCTATCTTATCTTATTTCTCTTGTTTTTTATAACACATTAATTGTATTTTAGTTTGACCAAATTCTTAATTTGCATTTTCATACCCTCACCACCACTTTATAAGGTACACCTGTTCCAATTTCTTGGTTAACACAAATAGTGAATCAATGCTTGGAGGAGCAAATCCAGACATTCAAGCATCTAAGTGGTGAAGATGATTTGCTGATGATGACTTATTTTACTGAGAATAAAGCTTTTCTAGTCGGAATATAGTGAGAGAGGTGCACCACTATACACTGTTTTAGAATCAAGGATGGCACATTTTGTTTAGCATGATCTATCACTTCCAATAAAATAACTATCTATCCCAGCAATAATAAATGGATTACAAAGGACATGAAACTCTGCCTCACCCTGAAAAAAACATGCTTCCCTTCAACGGGACAAATCCGGGGCGAGGGAGCTGGAAAACAGAGTTTAGGAGGAAGGCCATGTTGGCCAAAATCAGCTAAGAACTGGCTGGAGAACAAACTAACACCTGGAAATGCAAGACATGGGCCAAGTCACAAAGTCTGCAGGGGTCAACTGGTCTGATGCTGCCTATCTTGCAGATCAACCAAACAAGTTCTTCACCTGGTTCAACAATCGATGTATAAGTCCACATCGACCTGGACTTACACACCTCCGAGGATTGGGGGGTGCAGTGTGTTTTGGGGGGGGAGACATGAGCCACTTGCATTTGGACACCATCACTAAGCACCTGGACTCTGCACAGCCGCACAACGATTTTATTCATGGACTTCTCTTCAGCTTTTAACACTGTAAACGTGCATTTTACTGCAGTTCGTTTTAGACCTACAGGTTCACCTCTCACAAAGTTCTTTACAGACCAGACCACAACTGGTCCTTTTAAGTGGTTTAAAATCAAGTAAGCTGGTTTTAGATACAAGGCTCCCTCAAGGCTGTGTTTTATGTCCTGTTCTGTTTTCTGTGTATACCAACAGCATTTCCTGCAACAGTGAAGGGAAATACGGAGATAACATGGCCCTGGTAACTCACATGACTGGCTCTGATGCTCTGCCCTGGTACCAACAAGCAGGCGAAAACTTGGCTAGAGTTTTTAGTGACAATTATTTGGAACTGAATGTCACAAAGACTAAAGAGTTGTGCTTGCTGATTGATAAGGATAAGGAGATAAGGATACCGGGCCATCTCTCCTTCAGCCACTCAGCATCCAGAATGAGCAGGTGGAGCAGGTGGAGTCTATTAGATACTTTGGGACAGAAACTGGCATAAAGCTCTCCTTTAAAGAGCACACAGACTACATGTGATCATTTCAGCCTGTGGTAAATTTAGCTGGTGACTTTTTGTTATTTATTATTGCCAATCTTTCATTGTTATTTATTAATTAAATTTTTTTGTTCACGTTAACTCCTCCTTCGCCGATTCATCATCACTTCATCCGCCGGCAGACTGTTAAGGAACGCGGCCACGGCTTAGCTGTCTGCCCTCCTCCAACTACTATTGGTCACATTTATAGCCCCGCCCATTGGCAGTTTCCTCTGTTTCCATTGGTCCTGTGTAGCGCCAATCATTGCAATCCACACCGAAATTACTCCAATCTCTCTTGACGTAGGTTGAAGGAATAATGGCAACGTCTTCCATGATTGGTTAGACCTTCATTCACGAAGACATTTACGTACTTTTGTTGACGTAGTCCAAATGGAAAACCAAGGACGACGCTCTGTAATTCACATTCTCTGGGCCCAATGGAGTTGCTGCAATCAGCTGTGCCACACATCTTGCTATAAACAAGTAATGACCGCTGAAAATACGTGACTAAACAATGGAAGGTGTGCTGTATAAGTGGACCAATTACATCAGTGGTGAGTTCATGTTTTAATTAGGACGTGTTTTTGATCTTTGAGCTTGTTAAAGGCAGCTAGCTGTACCAGTAGCTCACTTGAATTGAGTTTGAAATGGGCAAGCTGACGTTAGCTACAGTTAACTGTTAATGTTCGGACTTTATTCCTCAGTCTAATAATGATTATAGTTGTTACCTTGTTATGTGAGCTGCTTAACAAATTTTTCTTGTTAAAAAAAATAAAACCGTAGCCTAGCAAGTTAGGCTAGTTTCCAATCCGTCTGTCATTCTAATCTGATTTACCAACTGATTAGCTGTTGCTAACTGAACGTAAATAACTCTAGAAACAAGTTGATCAAGCTTTGTCATCCTCACATTTTAAACGTATTTTATTACTCGTGAAGTTAAACACGTTAAATAGGAACTGCTCTGTCTGATTCCAGGCTGGCAGCCTCGCTGGTTTGTTCTTCACGGAGGAACTTTGTCATACTATGACTCTCAAGAAGATGCGTGGAAAGGTTGCAAAGGCAGCATTAAGATTTCAGTTTGTGAAATCCAAGGTCAGCGAAGCTTCTTTTTCCTCTGCACATTGTGTCTGTGGTTCTAGTTGTCGTGCTGACGCTTTGTTTCTGATTATGTTCCAGTTAATTCCTCTGACCCCACTCGAGTTGACCTGATCATACCAGGAGAGCAGTACTTTTACCTCAGAGCCATCAATGCAGCAGAGAGGCAGAAATGGCTGGTGGCTCTGGGCACAGCCAAAGCCTGCCTCACTGACAACAGAACCAAGAGAGAAAAAGGTGTGCGAATACCATCAGAAAATATAACAAATGGGATTTAAGATTTGGCCGTTTATGTGTGAACCTTAATTTAAATGTGCTTTGCAGAAGCACTGCTTTCAGTGTGATTTACTACTGTTTTCTTATTTCTGCCTCAGATTAGCCAGATTGTTCTACATTGTTCTGTGTTTTCCACTGAGCTAAGCCAAGGTTGACATGAGATTATAGTGCGGTAACCTCGAGTAAAAACAAAAGTTAGTCCTGCTGCTACAAAAATGATAAAACATTTTTGATTAATGTTGAATATCATGATATTTATAATATGTATTATTTTGATCTTAGTATATTGACTTAAACTAAAGTACAGAGTAAAAGTGAGAAGTTAATTTATTTCAGTAATTTAATTCATTAGGTGAAGCACATTATTTAGATTCAATCCACACAGACTGATGTTTTCAAGCCTTTATTTCTGTTAATTCTGATAATTTTCTGCTTATAGTGAAAGAAACACAACATCTAAGATGAGAATATTAAATCAGACCAATAAAAAAAACTATCTGACAAAAAAAATGCTGAACTGTCAGATGATGATCCACTTTTATCATGATTCCCCCCCCTCCCCTAATTTGAAACAATATCTCTCTAAGAATAAACTGTGATTGTTTTTTGTTTTTTTAAAGTCACTTAGGTTTTTTTCATATCCATTTTTGGCTAAAGTAAGAGAATAACCCTGAAAAAAACCCAACTATTCTCAAGACCCTTTCAGAAGCTTTTTAGAAATCTTTGTTCTTTGGAAGCAAAATAAGTACAAAGAATTTATGAAGGTTTTACTGTAACAGAGAAACAAAATCCATACATGCTGAGAAATTCATAAATGCTCAAACTCTTGACCTGTTTTGAACTACTGAAAATCTAAAAAGCTGACAGCTGTCCCCCCCCCCCCTCTTTTTGAATTATAACAGAGCTTCAGGAGAACACAGAGGCATTGAAAACAAAGATGTCCGAGCTCAGATTGTACTGTGACCTTCTTCTCCAGCAAGTAAACAAAATGAAGGATGGCGATGAGCTGGCAGAAACGGCGGAGGTACTGGTAACGTTTGGTTGAGCTGGTGAAATTTGAGAAGCTGGTGGTCATTTGAAGCGGCTGGATAGGGCGCATCAGTTGCAGTCAGTTAAATCTCTGTGCTCTTTCACTTATCGAGCAAGCGAGAAGGACATGCTATCATAAGTACTTGTTTGTGTAGATTTTGTAGGCAGACTGTCACCAAACCACATTTATATCAGTGCTGTGATTATAGAGCCAGGTTTAAGCTAATCTGGACATTTGTCTGTTTCAGCCTGGTGTAGACGCTGGAAACATGGTGAAGTCAACGTGCACCACTTTCCTTGAAACTCTGGAGGAGTGCATGCAGATAGCGAACCGTACGTTTAATACGGATTTGGGAACACACAGTCCACCAGGAACTCCTCCAGTCGCAGCGCTTAAACCCCAGAAGGTACGTTTCCTTTTCAGACTTTTAAGTTAATCAGGTCGATATGATGTTGGTGCAAATGATCCTGAAATGATTATAAACTCTGTACTTCGTTTTCCCTACAGATCAAAGTTGCCAATCATTTAAATCTAAACCTCGGAGAAAAGTAGGTTTCTTGCTTTTCTTTTATGCCGTTTTATCCTCATTCTGTCTAACAAGAGTCATTTAACACTGATGAGGCCTACTCTAAATCTGATGCACACATCATGTGTTGCTCATGAAGATTCATTTCTAGTTTCTGCTACCTGGAATTATAATACCGCAAGGAAGGCTTTCCTTGTGTTGCCGAAACCTATATCCTGAAGGGCTGGCATCTCAGAACTTCTCCATGGGTTTCAAATTTCATTCTAGGTGGAAAGATTTGACCGAAACCTCAGGAGAAACAATCGCACATGACAACCAGAGCCACGACTCTGGCGCAGAAGGACCAGATGAGCCAGACAGATCAGAAAATCATCCTTCCCCATCAGGTCAGTCAGGTTTCTCATTTACCCCGACGGAGTTTCCTGATATGAACATTTCCTTGTAACATGCTGTTTCTCTGCATCCTAACAAGTGAAAGGAGGATATAAAAAATTTTAAGGATTTAATCTTCTACAAGAAAAGCATACCAAGTTGGTAAATAATTGATGATTACTTGTGTTATAAAATGTTTTAACCTGCGGGTAAAATGTGAATCTTCACAGAACAGCGGTTTTTATACTGAGATTGAATTACACACAGAATAGCTCTGTTTACTGATTAGATGACTTCTAAAAGGTGCTTTGAATCTTATTAAGGGGCTTTAAAGTATGGGGGGCAGAATAGAAATGCAAACGCGATGAAATATTTTCATTCCACTTTTCTTGTTTTTGTTCGTCTCTCACATCAAGTTAAAGTTTGTGGTTTCAATGTGGAACACATAAAAAAACAATTATTGTTGCACCCTGCTTTCATGTTTAGTGCTACGAATGAACTTTTCAAAGCATAAAACAACCGTGGATCTTTACTGAACTGTGTGATTAATGTAGCTTCACAAGTATTGACTGTGTTGATACAGTAAAAATGTATTGAATTTCTTCCAATGACATGCAACGTCCCTGTATTCTGTTTTGTGATTGGTGCGATGCAGATGTTGAATCATCCATCGTTCATAGCGAGCAGGTCAATCGTGCTGCGCACATTACCCAGAATGCCTCTGAGATTGAACACTACAACCAGCCAGCAGAAGGAGATGATGAGAAATCAAGTGATCAAAAGAGAAAGGATCAAGAACTGCACAAAGGGGACCAAAGTGAGGAGCATGACAGCGAAAGAGAAAAAGAGAACACTGTTTTAGACCAAGAAGCGAGCCAAGATCAATTCAGGACCCCGAGCAATTCATCGGAGTCGGACACAGAGCAGGTGGACACTTTCTTCAGCACGATGAGTCACAGGTATGAGAACGCCGTGCAGGAAAGTCACGTCTCTCAGGAGTCTCCAGGTACAGCATGAACGTACTGCGGGATCGCCTGTGGTGTTTCTGTTTAGGGTATTCATTTAGCCATCGAACTTATGCTGCAACTGTTAATTGAAAGGTTTATTTTACTATAAGTTAGACAGTATTAATCATAGTAAGTAAAAAAACAAACAAAATATTGACGTTATCGTAATTAAGTGTTTTATTATTGAGTTCTCTCTTTATCACATGACACAGAGAGGCTCACTTCTCATATTTGGGTTTGTAAGAGTTTGTGTTGTTCTCTGAGAATTCCCATCATGCTCTGCTGTCGTTAAAACACCAGCCCGTGTTACTAATGTGTTTTATTATCATTTCTTTCATTTAAAAACAAATCCAAATGTTTATTTGTAGGCGAAGAAGCTCAGCAGTCTCAGGTCCCAGACTTTATTCCATGATGTTCTTGAATTATTTCTCTGACTTGGTGTGGACTTTGTACCTCTTTTCTTTTTCTGTCTCGAGTTGGGCAAATAAAATAGAAACTGTTGACTTGCATCTAATATATTGTCCTCTTTGAATCTGTTTTATTTTTGTTTTTTAGATTTAGTGATATGAGACTGGATGACGACAATGGTATTCCTTCACAAGAGTTTTTGGACTCATGCTATGCAATAGTGCCTGTATTAGGTAGGCTGGTCACTCAGTCTCTCCACATTAATCTTCCTCCTCCTCCTTTTTCACATTACACACATCTGCATCTTTTAGTTATTTCCAGAAGAAATAACTCTTCTCCCCTTCTCCTTTCTTGTTATTTGTGCATGCCACTTGTCTCAGATTCATCCTCTGCTTTTACGCGCTGCGTTAATTTCCGCTGCACTCAAACATGAGTTACAAACATGAGTTTTATTTGTTTGCTGCTTAACAACGTGCCGTATGTCAGGATTTATTCAACTGTTGGAAGCATGCAGAAAGTAATCTCTCTGTATGCAGATAAACACGTAGCCTTGATAACAATATGTTGGCAACAAACCGGAAAGCAACAGGTGCGTTTTCATTTCTGTAATACCACAAATGCAGCGGTACACTGTGGTTGGATAATAAGTGTTCAGATTTACAGAGGTTTCAGAATATTTCCAGTCATTTCAGAAAACTCATAACAAATAGATTTATAAAGCTGCTGAGGTTTTGTCAGTCCACCAATACTGACCGAAGACACTTTCAAGCTTTTAAACTCAATTTGTATTCCACACCAGGCTCCAAATTAACTGGGAGAAAGCCTCTGGGCAGTTGTTTTTAAAGTGGACAGGAAAAGCACTCTGAAGATGTCGTCCATTTATCATCTTGTAGCCTAACAGCTTGTAGCAGATCCATAATGCTGCGTGTAACTTGTAACTTACAACTATACATCTTTGTTCTCGCTGCTTAAGCCTTATTCAAATTGATCCACCTTCATTTATGGGTCTGAATGTAATTATGCAATTGGTCACATTAAAGGACCTCCTGTCCTGAACGCAAGGCATTTGAGGCTACTGTGGGTTTTAAATTTAAAATCTGCTCACATAAGGATTTCTATAAAATCTTAGACCCCACATGAATAAAATAGTGTCTCTTCGCCTCATATTTGATGCAAGTTTAAATTGCATAGTGTGCTAAAACAGTGCAGCACCCTCCATAGTTAATGGCACCACTCGTAACGATGTGTAAAGAAAAGAAGGCCTTTAAATAATGCTGGTATGAAGAAATGTTGACCCCGAAATGCCACTTTTTGCTGCAGTCCTCCAGCGGATGGCTTTGTAAATGGTATTTATTTAAAGCTGCAACGTAATTGTGCTTTTCTACGTATTCCTCCTGTGTTCCACACCAAACCCACTTCCACACCACTCAACCTCTGTCAGATCCAACCAAAGCACATTGTTCTGGATAAATCCCTTCAGAGTTTACATCTGTGATGGTAGGATATAGAGTAGTCTGTAAAGGTTGTGATGGAGACCGAGTTGTGGCAACTTGGTCCTTGTTCAGCCCTGTTGTTTTAAATATACTGATTATTGCCTTTCGGTCACTTTTTCCTTTTCTTTTCTTAATTTATGAAGATCAATACACATCTGTCTTACGCAATAAACCATTTGGGGTAAGACGGTCGATAACAGGGCAGTGTGAACCCCTTAGTTGAATGGTATGTTCACTTGTCTTTCCTGTTTGGAAGGGTAGCTTAGAAAAATGGGTTCGCTGTCTAATCATATTTATTCCACATGGAAACAGAAAGTAATCTGGTGGTCAGAGGGCCCAGTGGTGTCGATTGTATGGCAGCTGCACGTCTGTCAGTCTACAATGTAGCTACTGCTGTCAGTGTTTGAATGGGTGAATGACTGATTGTAGTGTAAAGTGCTTTGGGGTCTCTGGGGACTTGAGAAAGCGCTATACAAGTTCAGGCCATTTACCAGTAATCGATTACTCAATAAACTTTTCTAGTCATGCTAAAACACATAGTGTTTCATGGTGACAATAAGTTGTTTTTTTTCTCCTCAACTTCAAAATGTTCTCAAATTTAAAGGTTGGTTTTTTTTGTCATTTTTCCAGTGTCACCAAATTTGCTACAACGTAGGGTTAACTTATGTTAAAGGTCTTTTTACATCTTTATCAATGGTGCCAATAATTGTAGGGGGAACACTGTCAAAAAGTCTATACTATGAGAAATAAGTAGCTCCTTCATTGGGAATTAGAAATCAGCTTTATCACTATAAAAGTGAACATTCAGAAGCAGCAGTGAAGTTATCATAGACTCTCTCTTCTCAGACAAGCTGGGCTCCACCGTTTTTGCACCAGTTAAAATGGATTTTGTTGGAAATATCAAGGTAAGTTCCCATTTTGTAACGGATTGTTTTCCACTGATTTACTATGCTGTCAATTTGCTGTTTGAAGTTTTGATCTGTCCTTTATGTGCTTTTAAATTATTGTGCCAAGGTAAATAAGTGATAAAGTGTGAACTAGCAAGAATGGAGTAATATTTTATGGTGTTCTCTTTTTCTTGCATTCCCCTTTTAATGTTTAATAAATATAGTTTCTCCTCTGTTAGTTGGTGGAAAATCATTGACCTTAATTAGATTAGACAACATCCATTCCAGATTAAAGGCTGCATGACTTTTCCACCATGTTTCTGTAGAAAATTCAGCAGAAGCTGATGTCCGACCCTGAAAGCTTCCCCACCCTTCAATCCATTGTGTTGCACGAAGTGCAGACAAACGTTTCCCAGGTACGCAACTCTGCAACCGAGGCTCTGCTGTGGCTCAGACGAGGCCTGAAGTTCCTCAAGGAGTTTCTGTCGGAGATCAATGGAGGGGAAAAAGACATCCAGACAGCGCTGAGTAAGTCTGGTTCTATGGTTCAAGGGCGCACATTACAAAGATCTTCAAATATGTAGATCCGTATCTGTATTTGCTGTTTTATGGTGTTCTTGATTTTAAAAAAATTCTTTCCGCCTAGATAATGCTTATGGGAAAACTCTCAGGCAGTATCATGGATGGGTGGTGCGAGGTGTTTTTGCTGTAAGTAGTTCTTACACACAGCGTTCCTACACACTCTGCAAGAGTATCAAAAAGTCTAGTATTTAACTTTCCTTCCAGGTCTGGATCAGTATTACTGAGAAAGTAGAAAATCAACAAATGTTTGTATTTCTTTTTAACTTTATGCCCTATCTCAATGTCTGACAGTCCCACCCATCTGTCCATTATTCATAATCTGCCCATACATTTGTCTGTTGTCCATTTATCCACTCCTTTCTTTACTATTCATCTGGCAGTCCATTCATCTGTCAATGTCCTCATTATCCACATGTTCTCTGTCCGTCCATCCATCCATGCGTGCAAAAATGTTCAGTCTGTCCATTTTTCCAATAGCATTAATTTATGCATCTGTCTGTTGGTCCATCTCTCCGTCCATGATTGATTTGTCCATCGCCAGGCCATTAAGCCTGACTGTTTAATTTTTGTATTTACACTTTAAAAATTGTATATAAAGAACTGCAAACTTGGACAAAATCTTGACATTAAACTTTATAGGAACTCTGTGCACATATTACCACTCCACCCTTTGAAAAAGGGTGCCTTGTCCTTAACCTTTACATCTAAGTCACTGCTTTTATTTCCCCCAGTTGGCGCTGCGAGCAGCACCCACCTATCAGAGTTTCACCACCGCCTTGGTGTCGAGGGAGGGTGATGAGCACAGGAGTGACTTTACCAGCAGCATGCACAGGGACCTGGGACTTTACCTCCCTGCCATGGAGAAGCAGTTGGCCATCCTGGACGAGCTGTATGAAGAATACAACCTGGAGTCTGATGAGGTGGTGTGAAACCCGAAGGAGAAATTATCAAACCTCCTGGAGCGACGGAGCCTCTCTGATGTTCAGAGCAGAGGCGGAGTGCCGAGAGGAAAGTGCCATGGCATTCAGAGGTTATTCAGTGGTTTCGGAAGTTTACCACTGAGTACAGTTTGAAGAGATTATTCAAGCCCACAAAGAGTTTGTTCAAGCAAAAAGTAGCAACTGAAGAAATTAATATTCCAAGTCTAGTTTAAAAGACCAGTGAAAGAAAGGGTTGCAGTCCATGTTATGCAGACTCCAGCCATAGTTGTACGTGGTGCCACTTGTTCCTGATTCTATTTTCTATTCTTGTGTTGTGGCATTTTACGATCTTTCTATTTTCCACGTCTATAACTCCATTGTATTTATTTCCAGAAACATCTTTCAATGCCCTTCAGCATCATAAAAATACTTGTATTTGTCTTCATGAATCGGAGGGATACCATGTACAACCACAAAGCACTCGTGGCAAAATAAACAGTCAGTGTTACAGCACCCAGTAGATGGCTCCAGTATTTAATCGTAGTTTACAAAACTGTCTGAATTACATCATGTTAGCTTATTTTTTTATTCTTTTTTTATTTTTTTTTTTTACTGGCTGTGAACATTTTTGTGTCAACTATAATTAATGTAAATTATTTCCATAAAATAACTTGTAATTAGTTTTATTTTACAGCTCACTGTTAGCCACTGTGTTAGAGTTTAATGGGACCAAAAAAGAGATGCATTAGCCTCTGCTGCCTCTTCAGTGACACAACACAAGAATGAAATGTTAGTAGTAGTGAGACATCTGTTTGTGTTGAAACAAGCCTATGCATATGATGCATTTTAACGCTTTATGGTATCATAAATACTGGATCCGTGGTGCATGTTTATGCAGGGTATGTTTGCTATATTAAAGTGACACCGGGGCCGTCAGTGACTGAAGACAAGCCAAATGCTTGAATTCCACCAAATGAATTAGAAATGACAGTTTTTCTCTTGTCTACTGAAATTTATCAGTTATTTTGAATCTTCACTTGTTTTTTCTTCCCTTTTGATTGCCTTTTGCTCCACTGCTCTAAACGAGTGCTAGCAATGGATGTGTGTCTTACTTTATGATGCCAGTTCACACGCAGATGTTCAACTGCGGGCGAACGATAAGAGTGTATTGCCAGGCTGGCTTTTAAAAGGTCTGCCTCAGGTTGAGCCATCGTAACAAAAAAGGAACCTGGGGTAAATGTTTGGGCTATAGCAAGACTAGCCGTGTGATACATCTTTTTCTGAAGTGAAGACCATGAAACATCTTGTAAAATTCATGAATCTCTTTGTAGAAGTCGTGCAATAGACATATTTTTCAGTTGCATACAAGTGTCGATGGTAATGTGCTGTTTTTTTTCTATGAATGTATATAAGATGCTGTTGGATTTATACCTAATAAATAGGATTGAAAAACTCTAACTCTGCTGTGCCTTTCTTTAAAAACATGCTTAGAAATGGTCAAACGTCTGATAATTAGGTGTTGGTTATGTATATGTAAGGGAAGGAAAGTTTGACACCAAATCCCTAGCCTACTTTACAAGCAACAGCGATATGGGAGCAGCATACCACAGATGGTTCCTTCAGATTGCTTGCAGGTAAAATTGGCGCATTTATTTAAGTTAAAGATGTCGAGCTAAGTGACTTTACTAAACAATGTCGTAAAGAGAAAGTAATCTCTTTACACGTAAATAATTAAGTTATATTTTTCCCTTTTATCACTTAAACTTCCAAGAAGCAGATATCATTAAAGTTGAACTTTTCAGTTTATCCTGATGGTTTTTCGTAGCATTTAGGTCTGATTAAGATGGCCATGGGAGAAGGTAGATTTTTGTATCTTGTGAATTGTTTCTGTGTCAATTTAACCATATCTTTTAGATCTTCATCTTGCTGAAACGTGACCATCCATTTTCAGTCTGCTTGAGAAGTTCACTATATTTAGTTATATTAAAGTTTAATGTTATTGATACTTTGACAATGTTTTTAAGGCCTTCGGAAGAGGAAGGCCCACGACATCATAGATCCTCCACCATCCTTTGCAGCAACATATCCATTGAACATATTTATCAGAGCTGTTATGTTTTAGTCCAGTTTGGTAAAAAGAAAATTCTATAATTTCACCCACGCCTGATGATTTTCTGCAGTTTCTTCCTGTGTGTGTAAGAGCCTCTTACATAAATTCGGTGTTTGTTTTACACCAGACCAACCGGGAGTGTTCATGCCAAAAAGCTCACTTTGGTCACATGTTTAAATGTTCTGAAGATCGTCTAAGTTACACTCAACACACTTTGTCTAATCTAACCAAAGCACACCTGTACTGTGTGATAAACTCCACTTGTTCATGTTTATGATGGTAGGAAGGAAAACAACCAACCAGTTGGCTTGTAGATTGCATTTCTTATGGAGACCCCATAATTATTATTTATCTCACTATATATATAGTCAAGTTTCTGTGAGTATTTGTAGCAGTTTCTTGACCTAAGAAGCTTGAGACACATAAATAGCATGTTGCCTTCGGTTTTCCATTTTGAAGAGTGGCTCAAAGAAATCCCAGGATAACAGAAAGTTGTGGGTTGATAATTGAAACCTTTAGGCACCTTTAACAATATACAATGTATGAAAAGAATGCTTCAATTATTTTTAGGAATACTCAGGTATTTATTTGTTTAGCAATAATAACCTAGACAAATTCAGTAGATAGTAAATAATGCTGAGGTGTTCTAGCTTGCTGTGATGGAAACCGTCAGTGATTACTTTGTATTCTGCCACGATTGTGTCAATGAGATTTTAGGTTTTGTGTCCTTGAGAAGACACAAAACCTATATGGTTATAATCAGTCTGACAGAGAGAGGTACCCCCAATCCTTGTGGTTTTTAGTATAACAATGACCATCAGTGGGACCCTTTGTGGGGTTCCTTGAGATGACATTGTTGTAAATAAGCACCGTTTAACTAAATAATCTGAACTGAAACTATCTGTGTAGTTATGCTGCTATAGACTTAGGCTGCTGGAGGACATAATGACCACTTTCACTCTCTCCGCTACATTCTCACACTACTCTCCAATTTTGCATTATTTGCTGTTATTTCAGCTTTTAACTTTGTTCTCTCTTTTCTCTTCCTAGAAGCTACACCTGGCCTGACTCTGTGTCTACCTGTGACACCTTTCTGGAGAGGGGAATCGTCCGAGCTTCTGCTGGTAACAACTTAATGCTCACCCTCTACCAATGATCCACATAGCCCTGTCTTTTAGTGATTAACCATTTCTCTCTCCTAGACATGGCGATTGAATGAGGTTAACTGTAACAAACTCTATGTGCTCTCTTTCAGACTCTAACCTTGAAAACTGGCTCAGAGTTTATCTGTTCTTTCTTTCTAGGTGAAACGAGGAGCTACATCCATTAACATTTACTTTTCCTTCCCATAGAAAGTACTCCTGGATCAGGGCTTCTGTGTTCTTTTTGTGTCTCTGCTCTGTTCTCTCAAACCCCCAGTCGGTCGTGGCAGATGGCCGCTCACACTGAGCCTGGTTCTGGTTCTGCTGGAGGTTTCTTCCTGTTAAAAGGGAGTTTTTCCTCTCCACTGTCGCTACATGCATGCTCAGTATGAGGGATTGCTGCAAAGTCAACGCCAGTGACTGTCCACTGTCTCACATGCTCATCTGGGAGGAGGGTATGCTACAAATCTGACTCAATTCAATCTGCTGGGTTTCCTTAGATAGAAAAACTTTTTATCGAATTTGAATAAATAACTGAATCCGACTGCACTGTTCAATGGTTAGGATTAATTGGAATGTATGAACCTGACTGTTGTGAAGTGCCTTGAGACAACATGTGTTGTGAATTGGCGCTATATAAATAAAACTGAATTGAATTGAACATGCCTCTCAGCAAGCCAGTAATTCCTCCCTGTAGGTCAGAGCTTGTCACTTGGCTTGGCTCCTGGCCTGCTTTCTGTTCCTGCAGTCAACTACATCAGCTCGGCCCTTGTCCTATAGCTGTAACGTTACACTAGAATGAGAAAAATGTTTAATCAGTTAGTCCACATAATGCCAGCAAGAGTTTATCTTACAACCACAAACCTCAAAGGATTTTATTTGGATTTGATTTGATAGACCAACACAAAGGAGTGCATAGTTATGAAGTGGAAGGAAAATGATGCATGGCTAAGAACAATACAAATCCAAAACGTTTGGCATTCAGCTCTGTGTGAGTCAGTATTTCATAAAACCACCTCTTGGGGCAGCTGCAGCTGCAAGTCTTCATGGGTATGCCCCGACCTCTTTGTACATCTAGAGGCGGACATTTAAGTCCAGACTTAGTCTTTCCTAAGCACTTTGAGTGTCTCGTTGCTGAAAACGCTATATAAATAAACTTACCTTAACTAAATAGCTCTAGCTCAATCAGATTGGATGGCAAGCAACTCTGAACCTTAATTTTTCAAGTCTTGATGCAGATTCTTAATTGGATGTAGGTCTGGACTTTGACTGAACCATTCTAACCTATATAGCTTTGGTCTTAACCTCTCCACTGTAGCTCTGTCTGTATGTTTGTTGTTGTCCTGGTGGTTTTAGTCTCAAGTCTTTTGCCGCCTTTAACAGATTTTCTTTCAGGATTGCTTTGTATTTACTGACCCGCTTGACTGTCCCTTTTGAAGAGAAGCAACCCCACAGCATGATGCTTCTTCCACCATGTTTTTGCTAAGGGATGATGAGTTCAATGTTAAATGCAGTGTTAGTTTTTGTCCATACATAGGGTTTTACATGTAGTCAAAAATTTGGTCTCTGCTGACCAGAGTCCCTTATACGTTTGCTGTGCTGCATGGCTTATGGCCAACTTTAATTTGGATGTCTTAAGTCTTTCTTCCAGAAAATAGCTTTTTTTAGCCACTCTTCCAATAAGGCCTGACATGTGGATTGTACCACTAAAGGCTTATTTATTAAAAACATCCCTTCACCTGAACTATTGATATCTGCAGCTCCCCCATAGTTGCCAAGTATAATTTTCCTTCCACCTGGGCTTATCACATAATCACTGTATATATTATTTAAACTCTGAGATTTGCAACTTTCAAAATTTGAAAAATGTGGCATAATCTCTTGTTTCAAAAGCAGTTTGTAAGCTTTTCTTTGAGGACCTGTGTGTAACACAAAAATTGTTATCTTACATAGTCAACAGGAATCTGTTTGGCAACCTTTCAGTGATATTTGTTGTTTGAAACTTTGCAGGAATAAATATGATTGGCCTGGTCAGAGGGATTTGCACAGGATGGGATAAGTATGCTAAGGTAAGCTTTTACTCTGGCATCTTCACGGACAAATTGTCCTAATGTGATTTGGAAAAGGAAAGCAGCATGTTAATATACTTACACAGTTACATCCAGCCTCAAACATCTCAGCTGTAATTCTGGCTGGCTGCCCGTTTTCAACTTTTTTTGCCTTGAGCTGGTCTCTGGGTGCAGACTCCGCTCTGAAGGACTATTGAGACATGATGAAAAGTTGGAAACCTATTTCCAAGGCTCCTACATAGTCTTGAAACCTATGGAACATGATTTAGGTGTATTTCAGGTCTGGATAACAGGTATAGAAGAGTATCCATGTTTTCAGACTTTATTCCCTGTCCCATTGTTTACATGAGAAATATTTTAGTTTCTATTTATAAGCTGCTCCTATCAAAACGCTTTCAATTCAAGTCTGCTTAAAAGCTGTACACATTTTTTTTTCTTCATCCACCACATCAGGATTTTATTTTAGACATAACTTTTTTTTTTTTTTTTTTGCAATACTGAGTAAAACCACACTCCAGGGTGTCTTGGATCAAAGATTTCCTGTATATAAATTACTCAGGCGATCGAAGAAAAGGTGGATTTTTGTAAAGGAAACTGGTAAAAAATTCATAGAAGTTTTGTATCTGTCAGACAATCCATTGTCGTCCATCCATCCTTGGGGTGTTTGCAGGTTTCATATTTAGAGCCTGACCTCTAGAGAATTCATGGTGAACTCTGTCTGTTCACTTGATAAGTGGATCTAAAGCTGACTGTATCATCTGGAAATCTAACTTTGGGAAAATATTTAATTTTTTTAAAAGAAAATTACAAAAGAAACCTGCATCTTCTGAATCTGAGAAGCAAGAATTCCTATCCCCACAGCATGATGCTGCCACCACCACATGTGCTTACCACCTTGTCTAATGCAACACTCAGAGGAGCTGTGGACAAAGCCAGTTTTGTTTATACATTTAGCGCTGAAATGTCAGCAGCATTTACCTCAGTTCATCAATCACATTGAATAACTGAAATTTTCTTTTATTTCATTCTTTTCTCAAGTTTCCACAGCTACTGTAAAAATCAATCAGAACAATAAAAACAACACAAATCCCGGTCACAGTGCATAATAACTTCACAAAGCCTGGCGGTACAGTACGTGACCACATGCATGTTCCAGCGTTGTTGTGCATACACAGAAACACACACAGACACAACAGTCACAGCACAGAGTTCTAACAGTATTTCACCTTAGTTCATGGCACAGTTCTTCACTATAAGGTTCGTCATACATACAGTAATAAGCTACACTCAGGACAGGGCACTCTCTTAAGACACCTGCTATACCAATGAATCGAAATGGAGACTAACAAAACAACACTTGACAAAACTGGTGTATTTCATACCATTATGCATGCAGACATGATGCATTTTTTTCCTTGGCACTGCGACTTATACAATAGCTTATGGAAAGTGTCAGCTTATATCGGCACAGTCATTTTCAGCACACAGCAGACTACATCTACGCAGTTAAGGATACCGATGAGTTTCTCTGTTGCTTTATAAGACAAAGACTGGATAAAGAGGTATTAGAGTAGATACAGTAATGACATTAGAACAGACAGGAATTTTTAATTCCTCCCCCTTTAGCAGCTACAGATACGCCCAGCTGGTTCTGTGCAATGAGGAACATTTAAGAGCATTAACAGTTTCAAGCCTTCACATCTTTTGTTTTTGCTTTGAAGCACAGGGGAGGAACTTGATTATGCAGGGTTGCATACTGTATATGTGTCAAAGCTTTTGAAGAGTTATCTGTGTGTGTGTCAGAGTACAGTAAGAGACATTTTTCAAACAAGAAACACAGTGAGGCATGTGTGGAGCCTGTTCCTGAGTAGGTTGTTAAATTTCTGAAATCTTCTCCAGACTGAGTGTAACTTAAGTTTTGACATATACTGAAGCTAAGTCAACCTCTGGAGGTTTTTGGACCTTGTGTCTACAGAAACAGTCTTGTTTAAAGATCCAAAATATCTTAATACTGAAAGAGTAGAGTAGTAAAATAATATAACTATTTTAAGTGTCCTGTCCTGGTAACTTAAGTAAACAGCAGGGTGGGTCCGGTTTCCTTGCAGTGTCAGACGCAGTTTTAGATACTAATGTTGTGATAAGCATGTTCTTAGCCCAGCTTCATGCAAGAGCTGTTTGCCATCATTCACCCTACAGTAGACTATCTCTTGATGTCCGTCTGCATCTTCTGTTTTTTGCAACAGTAACTGGGTCACGATAAATGCACTTCTGTTCCAGCTGCTGCTTGTCTGGAACACATCCCAGTGTTTCTTAATAAGCTCTGCATGGCCTTCACACAGCTGTTGTATTCAGAAGGTTTGGTTCCTGTCCGGTCCAGAGTGGCGACGAGGCCTGTTGAAGTCCTGCTTGTTTAGACAGAGTGCAGCTGTCCTGCACGCTTTAGACTTGCAGATTTTTTGCCTTCATCGCAGGGTGGCATCTCTGCAGAAAACCAGATGAGTTATGAGTGCATTTATACATTTATGTCAGGGTTTTTGTCCTTTTCACTTCAGAACATTTGTTGGCTCTACTGTCTGAGTCTTGCTTTTTTAGAGCATTTTTTTCCCCATTATTTGCATGAAAATAGTCCCGTCATGTGTCAAGCAGCAGCACACAAAAGATCCAGCTGCACACTCCAGACTCGTCCTCAAGTGAAGAATTTGCAGTTTGTAGAGTCAAGAACACAGTATAGTGTGCACTTAAGGAAACCATAGGACCTGTAATTGTAGAAGAAAAGCACATAGTTTCAGATTATTATTATTTATCACACAGTAATATGCAATAATACATCCAGTAGTTTTTTGTTTTTTTTATGTCCACTCTAATTTCTTTTCACTTTTAAGTTTTCTTCTTGTTTTCATTTAAAGAGGGTTTTGAGCAATATTTCTTAAGCCTTTATTCATTGTTATTTCTTCAGCCTTGATAAAGTTTCTTTGGACCTTGGCTGCTTTTGCATGTAGTTTCTTTTGCATTATCTGATCATGACGGCCTGATATGCAGTGTGTGCTTAAAAATTCGTACAGTGGACAAGTGGAGGGCAACCATTGAAAGGTGGACCCTTAAATAAACATCTAGCGCGGATGAACCATCTGAAGGACCCGAGAGATGCACCGCCTTGTTGGTGCTAGAAAACTGGTTTTGTGTAGATCTTCAATTAATGAGACTGGAACAAACAGTCTTTGCAGCAGGCCGATAGTAACCAGATACCTGAAGATTCCCTCTAACGTTTGTCGTTAATTCATCTGCGCTAAAATGTGAAGGGATGATGACCGAATGAAGACATTTACACAGTGCTGTTGACCATAAGTTTTATACTCACCCTGGAAGATATGAGTTACATGTTTGGTATCCAAAGTCTTTTCCATCACACTCTTCAACCCCTTCATAGCGGTATCCGTCTCCACAGTAAGCACGTTTACACTCTTCAGTAAGATGAGACAACAGGAGTGTGGAGGTCAGGTTATACGTGCACAGCAAAGTACAACTAAGGAGCCTGTTAAAGACTATTTCACATGGACTTACTGACACAGCCGTCGGTGACGACTCTGTTACGGTCATCACACTCCTCCCCATTGGAGATCTGCACTATCCCGTCACCGCAGTAACCCTCATCATCAGGTGCATTTTCCGTGGACTGGAAGGGCGTCATCTGGAATGGAATAGTCTTTTGCAGAATTTTAGTGACTTAAACAAGGAAAACTTGTTTGAGACTTTTTGTGAGCTCAGCAAGAAAACGACTGGACAGTAGTCTGCATGCAGCAATACCTGGATTGGCAGCCAGCCATCAATGTCTTTGAAATAGAGGGATCTCTGGTCTTTTCGGAATGCGAGGGCATTGTCAGTGTGAAGGTGCTCCAGTTCTTCCTCATTACTCACCACAAATATCTGAAATGAAAATAAGATGATTTTCAGAATTGTGTGCATTTTCATGGCTGAGTTCAGTCTTGTTAAAGTAGACAATGAATACCTTTTCTGCTGTATTAAAATCGTATAACTATACTCTATTAAAAATAATAAAATACACTTGATGGCTAAAAATTCCGAGGTAAAAATATGTATTTGTCTGCTGTTTATAAAAGTACTTTGAGAGGGATCAATGCTTTTGCAAACTTTTTCACGTGTCGTCTTGTTGCAACCATTAACGTTAATGCATTTTATTGTTAATGTGATAGGCCAACAAGTAGGCGATTATTGTGAAGTGTAAAAACAATGATATATGGCTTTCAAAATGTTTTACAAGTAAAAATCTAAGAAATCTGGTAGGCTTTGTGTACAGCCCTCTTTACTCTACTATTAAATAAAAATCTAGTGTCTCAACAAGAAAACAAACATTGCACATGACTGAGCACAACATCTCCATGATAATGCATGGTGGAGGCAGCATCATACTTTGGGGATACTTTTTTTCAGCAGGACAAAGGAAGTTTGTTAGAGTGTATGGGAGGATGAATCGAGCTAAATGCAAGGGAATACTGGAAGAAAACCAGCAGAGGTTCACCTTCCACCAGGACAACAATCCTTTGTGTGGATCCAAAAAAAGAGTAAAAACACCTTTAGCTACAGGGGTTGGACAATGAAACTGAAACACCTGGTTTTAGACCACAATCATTTATTAGTATGGTGTAGGGCCTCCTTTTGCGGCCAATACAGCATCAATTCATCTTGGGAATGCAAGTCCTGCACAGTGGTCAGAGGGATTTTAAGCCATTCTTCTTGCAGGATAGTGGCCAGGTCACTACGTGATGCTGGTGGAGGAAAACGTTTCCTGACTCGCTCCTCCAAAACACCCTAAAGTGGCTCAATAATATTTAGATCTGGTGACTGTGCAGGCCATGGGAGATGTTCAACTTCACTTTCATGTTCATCAAACCAATCTTTCACCAGTCTTACTGTGTGCATTGGTGCATTATCATCCTGATACACGGCACCGCCTTCAGGATACAATGTTTGAATCATTGGATGCACATGGTCCTCAAGAATGGTTCGGTAGTCCTTGGCAGTGACGCGCCCATCTAGCACAAGTATTGGGCCAAGGGAATGCCATGATATGGCAGCCCAAACCATCATTGATCCACCCCCATGCTTCACTCTGGGCATGCAACAGTCTGGGTGGTACGCTTCTTTGGGGCTTCTTCACACCGTAACTCCCCCGGATGTGGGGAAAACAGTAAAGGTGGACTCATCAGAGAACAATACATGTTTCACATTGTCCACAGCCCAAGATTTGCGCTCCTTGCACCATTGAAACCGACGTTTGGCATTGGCATGAGTGACCAAAGGTTTGGCTATAGCAGCCCGGCCGTGTAAATTGACCCTGTGGAGCTCCCGATGGACAGTTCTGGTGGAAACAGGAGAGTTGAGGTGCACATTTAATTCTGCCGTGATTTGGGCAGCCGTGGTTTTATGTTTTTTGAATACAATCCGGGTTAGCATCCGAACATCCCTTTCAGACAGCTTCCTCTTGCGTCCACAGTTAATCCTGTTGGATGTGGTTCGTCCTTCTTGGTGGTATGCTGACATTACCCTAGATACCGTGGCTCTTGATACATCACAAAGACTTGCTGTCTTGGTCACAGATGCACCAGCAAGACGTGCACCAACAATTTGTCCTCTTTTGAAATCTGGTATGTCACCCATAATGTTGTGTGCATTCAATATTTTGAGCAAAACTGTGCTCTTACCCTGCTAATTGAACCTTCACACTCTGCTCTTAATGGTGCAATGTGCCATCAATGAAGACTGGCTACGAGGCTGGTCCAATTTAGCCATGAAACCTCCCACACTAAAATGACAGGTGTTTCAGTTTCATTGTCCAAGCCCTGTATGTGCTGTACATAAAAACAAACATTCAGCTAACATTTTTTTATTTTATATTTAGTGACATCATTGCCACATGCCACTTTGGATGGAGAAGCTCTTCTTTCTAGGAATCTGGCCGAATGTATTAGTACTCTGACAATCCAGGGTTCAGACCAGGAAGCAGGGTCGTAGTGTACTCTCTGCAGCTTCTGTACTGCTACCCACCCATTACCCTATTAAGACTACTAAGTATCTGGCCCACAAGCAAAATTGAATAGATTAAAAGGAGGAGTAGCAACCATCTTTCAGTCTGATTTAGTGATTAGTCCCAGACCAATTAATAGCTACAACTCTATTGAATATTTAATCCTTAGGTTTTCCCTCTTCCAAATTGCGAAGCACTAAAACCACTTCTGTTTGTTGTTTTGTACCATCCACCAGACCCTTACTCTCAAAAAGTCTGAAAACTGATCAAAAAATTATCTGATTTAGAGTTAAATACAGATAAGGTTATTAAAGGGGGGGAGACACCTTGTATACTTTTAAGCCTAGGCTTATAACTTTCCTTTTGATAAAGCTTATAGTTCGAGTGGCTTAGGTTATCCTGAGCCATCTCTGTAGTTATGCTGCTATAGGCTTAGGCTGCTGGAGGACATAATGACCAGTTTCCCTCTCTCTGCTACTTTCTCATACTACTCTCCAATTTGGCATTATTTGCTGTTATTTTAGCTTTTAACTTTATGTTCTCTCTCTTTTCTCTTCCTAGCAGCTACACCTGGCCTGACTCTGTGTCTACCTGTGACACCTTCCTGGAGGGGGGGCATCATCCAAGCTTCTGCTGGCAACAACTTAATGCTCACCTTCTACCGATGATACACTTGGCCCTGTCTTTCAGTGTTTAACCCTATTTTTCTCCTAGACATAGTTACTGACTGAGCTTTTACTTTGACTAACAGTATGTGCTCTCTCTCATACTCTAAACATGGAAACTGGCTCAGAGTTTCTGAGATCTAACAGAACCAGTACAGACACAAGTCCATTATCTGAGGCCATAAGAATATCATTAGTGACTTTCAGCAGAGCTGTTTCAGTGCTATGATGAGCTCGGAAGCCTGACTGAAACTCTTCAAACAGGTAATTCCTGTGTAAATGCTCACACATTTGATTAGCAACTATTTTCTTGAGAATTTTAGAGAAGAATGGAAGATTGGATATAGGGCTGTAATTTTTCAAGTCATCTCGATCAAGCAAAGGTTTCTTAAGTAAAGGTTTAATTACAGCTAACTTAAAAGCCTGTGGTACATATCCATTTACTAAAGATAGATTAATCATATCTAAAATGGGGCTGGCAATCAGAGGGAACACTTCCTTAAATAATCTGGTTGGGATTGGGTCTAACATACAAGTTGAAGGTTTAGATTAAGCTAATATTTCTGATAACTCAGGAAGCTCCACAGGATCAAAGCAGTCCAAACACAGATCAGGTTCTACAGTTACTTCCAATGTTGTCTCACTTGCTGAGGATGAAGTAATCATCTTCGGGAGTATGACAAAGATTTTCTTTTTAATAGAATCAATTTTATTTAAGAAGAATCCCATAAAGTCATGACTGCTAAGAGCTAAGGGAATGGATGGTTCAACAGAGCTATGACTCTGTGTAAGTTTAGCAACTGTACTAAAGAGAAACCTAGGATTATTCTTGTTCTCTTCTATTAAATGAAGAGAAATAAGCTGTTCTAGCTTGGCGAAGTGTCTTTTTATACAACAGTAGGCTATTTTTCCAGATTAAGTAGGAATCCTCTAGGTGTGTAGAGCACCATTTTCTCTCCAATTTTTTAACATTGTGCTTTAAACTATGCAGCTCTGAATTAAACCAAGGAGCCCGCCTCCTATGAATGATTACCTTCTTTTTCAAGGGGGCTGCATTGTCTAATGCATCACGCAATGATGAAGAAACACTATGAACAAAAGAATCAATTTGTGAAGGGGAAGAAACATAATTATTGCCCTCCACTGTGCTTTTCAGTGATAATGAGGAAATTAAAAGTGGAACAGATTCTTTAAAGGTTGTTACAGCATCGTCTGATAATGATCTACTATAATGAAATTTTCTTTCAGGTGTGGAGTACTCGGTTAAATTAAACTCAAAGATTATTAAGAAATGGTCAGACAGGACAGGGTTATGAGAAAATCTTTACACTCAATGCCATATGTCAGCACAAGGTCCAGAGAATGAAGACAAAGGTGGGTAGGTTTGTTAATGTTTTGAGCAATGCCAATTGAGTCTAAGATATAGCATTTAATGCTATCACTTTCAGTGTCAACATGAATGTTAAAATCCCCCACTATAATAACTTTATCTGTATTTAACACTAAATCAGATAAAAGGTCTGAAAACTGATCTAAAAATTGAGAGTAAGGGCCTGGTGGACGGTACAAAACAACAAACAGAAGTGGTTTTAGTGCTTTGAAATTTGGATGAGGAAAACTAAGGATTGAATATTCAAAAGAGTTGTAGCTATTGATTGGTCTGGGACTAATTAATAAATCGGACTGAAAGATGGTTGCTACTCCGCAAAATAAATCAATCTGATTGTCACAAATCAGGTCACTAACTAGCAAAGTCTTTGAAGAGAGAGATCTTATGTTCAGTAGGCTACATTTCATTGTTTTATTTTTCTTTTCGGTCTGAGTTGTGTTTATTTTTATGAGATTTTCCTGATTTCCTCCTTCTAGATTATTTTTTAATCTATTCAGTTTTGGCCGTGGCGAGACACTGTCTTAATAGGGTAATGGATGGGTAACAGTCCAGAAGCTGCAGAGAGGAGTATTAAACTACAACCCTGCTTCCTGGTCGTAACCCAGGGTTGTCAGAGTTTTGGAGAACTAATAAATTCGGCCAGATTGCTAGAAAGATTGGTTGAGGTGCAAACACACCCTCCATTTCTGCTACCTGTATGACCCCTTCTCTTTTCCAATGGTTAGAATCAGTCTGACAGAGACATGTACCTTCAATCCTTGTGATTTTTAGTATAACAAAGGCCACTAGTGGGCTCTAGATGGACAAACTATCAGTGTATTGTTTTTCTTAGTACCCCTACACATAGCCCATTCTAAAATGGTTTAGAGTTTGGCCCATTCCAAACCCTTTGTGAAGTGCCTTGAAACGACATGTGTTGTGAATTGGAGCTATATAAATAAAACTGAATTGAATTATCCTTTTGACATTAACACAACAGTTTCCTCACCACAGGCACTTTTGGATAGTTTCTTATGTGGGCATGAGCATCAAATGGAGAAGTACTGAGGGAGCTGCAGCTACACTTCCCAGGAAGACCTGGTGGACCTCGAGCACCTTTGGCTCCAACCATGTAGAGTCCTACAAAAACAAAGAGGAATTACCTACATACATATTAATGAAAACATTTTTAAAAAGCTAATCAATAATATAAGGGTACAGGCGACAAGAGTTAACACCAGAAGTCATTTTAAACAGTATCATTGATTCATCTATCAAGAAGCAGACTCAATCAGCTCTCAAGAGAAATGTCACTTTGATTATGTGGTGACATAATATTTTCTAAACTGTAGGGGGGACTGCCATGTGTAAACTTACTTTAGCCACATGATGTCATCATCACAGCCTCCAGTTTCAACTTGGGAGCTCAGATTTCTTTACCACTATACAAGCCTACTGGTGATACAGCATTCATTGCTCTAAGCTGTGCTTTCTTTTTCTGATTTCTCTCAGCCATCAACAAACTTTCAGTCAAAGAAATCAACATTTTTTTTAAATCCATTTGAAATCTATGTTCTGTAAATTCACTAAGAAATGTGTCTGTTTTAAATCAAGAGACATTTAAATTCAGTTGCAATGCACCTGTAGCATGTAAACCAGGAGGTCCGGGATGACCAGGAGATCCCTGTGGGCCCGCAGGTCCAATAGGACCAATTCTTCCAGGGTCTCCTTTCTGTCCCTAAAGCAATATGGAGTGGACAGATTTACAATAAATCCTAACACTGTGTTTCAGAAATGCTAAGGGCAACTTCAGATATACAATGCCACATTCAAGCTTTGTTTTTGAAACTAACAACACATACAACAACCAAGCAGCCATCTATTTATGGCAATAAATGTGTTTGTTTTAGTTCACATAAGCACAAAATACACCTTTTCTACAAACAAAATTGGGGGAAAAAAATCTAAAAAATCAAAACAAAAATAAACAAAAAGAATCTGTTTAGGTTAAATTTGACAATAAGACATACCAATTGGATTGTTTTATTTGCAACATGCATAGAACAGTTGCTGCAAAAGACTGGAAATGTCATTGTGCTGAGTTTTTGTAGGACCAGAGTGCAGACGAACATTCGGGAGCAGGATGGTGAGTTGAAGAGTCTTTCCTTTAATAATAATAATAATAATAATAATAAACAAGAACTACTTACATGGGTAAGCAAGACAGTGAAACTGACATGGAGCCAGGAAGCAAGCAGGGTAGCATACAGGGTTGATAACAGGGATGTAAACAGGAGGAACCAGCAAGGAACAATGAAAACCAAGAATCTAATATACTGAGGGAAGTGGGGTATGAATCAATAAACAGGGAGACAGGCTGATCAGAACAGGTGTGGATCAGGGCTGCATGGAGACCGAGGGAGTGTGACCAATTAGTATGACGAGCAGGGGGTGAACAAAGAACTAGACTAAATAAAAAATAAAAAACAGGAATAAAAAAAAATCTAAAGGGAAATATAACTAGACACCACAATAAGAAAGTAACAAAAACTAAACAAGAGATTCATTAGACCTGAATGAACAGAAAACACCTAGCTGAGAAAAGATAAGGAAACACTGGCACTGGCTGAAAAGAAGGAACAAAATACAAACTCAAAAACCTAACACTGGCAGATCATGATAAGAAAAGTAAAAAACAACAGAAGTTTATAAAAGATAAAGGAATAAAAACAATGTTATGCAACTCTTATTCTGTTTAAGAAATACGTTTCCCACAGTAAAGATGTGCAGGAAATAGCAACTCAAAAAGTTAAGAAAATGTATTAGTTCTAATTAATATTTTTAAACATATATTGTAATCTGAATCAAGACTATCAATAAGTTGCACATTAGTAATAAAATAAATAACATTTTGAAACTGCATTGAAATATATATATATATTTTATGTTTATTGACACAATCTATATAAACCCCAGTAAAAACAAACAAAGAGATAAATAAATAAGTAAACATCACCATTTTGACAGAGCTTCATTGTGTGCTTTAAATGTTTTAACTTTAATAAATGCCACCAGTTCATTATGCTTGGAAAGAAATGCTCATCGTGAGATGTAGTGCCGTCAATCACCTTCAACCTGACTGAAGCCTTTTTTAGCAAGGTACTTTTCTGTAATAAACAAACGGTTCTTTTTTTGCAGAAAGACTAAATGTGAGCTGCCTTCCTTGTTCTCATCAATTAAACTCAGATCAGCCAATCAGAACATCCTGCATATAGGACATGGTGCACGTTGATCATTAGGTGCCTAAAGTTTGAATGTCTGCAATCTCAGCTCGTCCTTTAGCTGTTTTGTAAACACACATCATCAGATACAACTAAAATCTACTTCATTATTCAAGCAGCCATCTCAAAATGTTTTGATGATTACTTTCATCCTATGACCCACACTTGATGCTTCTGTTTCCTTCTTTAGCCAACTGTAAATATATTTCTGCTCTTTAAGTGTTACTGATCATTTATGTTTGAATTTGTCTGTTTGACCTATTTCCTTTATTTGATTTTTGTATTCTTCAGTCAAAGATATTGATACCTGATTTCCATTTCCTCATTTTGTTTGTGTTGCCTCCAGTTTCTAAAGGGTCTAAAAGTAAATTTCATCCAATAAAATTGTATACAAGCCAGTGATCTCTAACTTGAACATTTATTATTTCCTTACACTGAAAAATGTTTCCTCTGTGTATTGTACTCTCTTATGTGCCTGGTATCTGTGTGCAGACACGGTATCTTCTACACCAAAAAACAAAACTTTTTTTTTACATAAACTCCTCACCTGTTTTCCTCTCTTTCCAGGTCGGCCTGTAGGTCCTCTGTTCCCTGAGATCCCAGGCTCTCCTTTTGGACCCATTTCACCCTGCACAACAAATCATAGATGTATTCCAAAAGAAAAAAAAAAATCACTTAACTAATGTTTTTATTAGTTAATAAACAATAAACATCAGTCAAATGTCTAACATGCTTAAAATTCAGCTTGTTGGAGCATTACTTACCTTTTGTCCAAGCATTCCTGGGAAACCAATAACACCCTGTGGACAGAGGAAAACAGATGTTTCTTGTGGCACACTGATGTAAACTTCTGATGATGCATCATACTTACTTTGTCTCCTTTAAGCCCTGGCTCACCACGATCACCTCGAGAACCCTGCCAGGGCAAAACAGCGTGCTTCAGACGGTCTATTAGCTTCTTCTTAGTGAAAATAAATAGAATGATCACGTACCTTTTCCCCTTTGTACCCAGGTAAACCCTAGGATTAAAGAGATTTGAAATTATGAGACAACATTAAAAAAGGGTAAAGTTGGCACCAATGCTTTATGTGTGGATCATACCCTTGGTCCCATTGGTCCTCTAGAACTGGGCAAACCCATCAAACCCGGGTCACCTTTCTCACCCTGACAGAGCAATAAAAACATTTAAACCCATGGAGTGGCTTTATTTAAAAAAAAAACAACAACAAAAAAAAACACATCCGAACATACTATTAAAGCTCACTTTACAGCACTTTCTCCCTACTCTCCCCCACTACTATTTACAGCCTTGCAAAACTATTCATATCCCAGTTTCAAGATGAAAAGCTTCCCCACAGCATTAGTCTTAGTTTTCTTCCACTGCATGTGGACCAAAAAGTTTAATTTTGATCTCATTTGACCAGAGCACCTTCCAAATGCTTGCCATGTCCTCTGTATGCATTTTAAGGCTTCGTCTTGACTGTCATCCATAAAGACCAGAGTTTAAAAGTCCAGGACAAATATTTGTCCTGCCGACATATTTTTCCACCTGAGCTGTGGATCTCTGCAGCTCCTCAAGAGTTACTATGGGTCTCTTGGCTGCTTTTTTGATTAATCCTCTCTTTGTCCAGCCTGTCAACGTTCTGTGGACAGTACTAAACTGGTAGGTTTGCTCTGGCCAAATATTCTTTCCATTTTGAAAACTGCTCTGTAAGATGTTTAAAGCCTGATAGTTCAGTGGGTAGAGTAGTCGTCTTGACTTCTGAACAATGTGGGATGACTCCACTTCCTCAGCTGCATGTCAATGTGTCCCTGGGCAAGGCATTTAACGGCAAGTTGCCTACCACTCTTTATTGGTGTATAAAGTGCTTTGAGTTGTTGGTATGCCTATATAAATTCAAGCAATTGCCCATCATTTTGTAGCCTAATCCTGTTTCAAACTTCTCCACAACTTTATCTCTGACCTGTCTGCTATGCTTCTTCATCTTAATAAAGTGTTTGTTCACTATATCAGGGATGAGATTCAGAGTAAACATGGGGGTGGGTGTAATAAATTATTTGTCTTCAGATTTTTATTTGTTAAAAAAAATAAAGCAATGTATCATTTTCCTCTTTACTTCATAATTATGCACTACCTTGTCTCGGTCTGTCAAATGAAATCCCAACAAAATACCTTAAGCTTTTGTTGGGATTTTATGTTGCCACAAAATGTGGAAATGTTCAAGGGGTGTGAATACTTTTGGAAAGTGCTGCATTGGAGATATATTTTATAAGATCTACATTATGAGGTCTAACTTACTCACTTTTCCCCCAGTTGGTCCTTGCCAACCTGCCGGTCCCTGTTTCCCTGGAAGCCCAGGAGGCCCAGTCCGACCCTAATGTGAAACATCATCTTTATGAATTTATGAAATCAGGGCATTTAATGCCACTTTGCTTTACAGGTTTAAAAATATCAAAGAGAGAGAGAAGTCTACTCCATTAAATGACAGGCAGCACAGTGCAATATCTGTCCGGCCCTGCTGCAAATGTAGAAGCAGAACAGCTTTAACGAGCACTGTCACTTTGCTCCCTTTAATTAAATGATGGCTGTATATAGAACCGGGAGTCTTTGCTTGTTGGGAATAAAATGATTAATGATCTGGCTGAAGCACTAAGCTAAATTGCACTGCAGTGCTGCAAACCTGCTCGGTAAGGGGCTGCACTTACTGCTCCACCACACTAACAGGAACACTTTGGAGCTCACTTCTCTTATGCTTTGTGAAAAAACAACAAACAAAACAATGTCCTGATCTTTCAGTAAAGCTGTGCATGTCTTCCTTCTGGAGCAGGAATCCCAAGGCTGCATGTTGAATCATGCCATTGTGCATTACTGCGTTGTTTAGCTTCAGCAGCCCTGCAGCCCCTACATCCTGACAGCCTGCCTGCTCTGTCTCCTGTCAAGGTTGTACTTGCAAACAATTTCTCTCTTGATGTACACTCGCTTGCAGGGGAGGCAGGGGGATGCTTTGTGTCTTGTTTTTGAGAAAATCCACTTAAAGCAGCTAGGAGTATGGCATGATTAATGGGCAGTCTCACCTTTTGCCCAGGTCTTCCGATTTCTCCCTGACAACAGGATGCGGAGGAGAGGACAAAGACAGCAGGTGCTTAATGAACTTCCCAAAAGCATTTTTCTGTCATGTGGAACAGGTTGATTAAATCTGCATTTTCAGGAATAATGACAAGATTAGGAAATTAAATCAACTGCCTACTTTTTCTCCTTTAGGCCCTCTCATCCCAGGAAATCCAGGGGGACCCTTGTTAACATAAAAAAACACAAAATAATTGGTTATAAATCATATAGATAGCAATCTAAATTAGTTTTACTGTCCGCGACTTGCTTCTTGGAGAGCAGAGCTGCAGTTTTAATTAGCTGAAGGCTGACTGGTCTCTATTGCTTCAAAAAGTGCCTCGTGGGTCTTTTTCATAGACTGAACTACAGCTCAGCTGGTGGTGTAAGCAGAAGCCTCAACAACCTTTTGAGGTAAGCTGCCTATTACTAACTGAAACTCTAATTTCTCAGCAGTACAGGTCTGGCCCCACAAGCTCAAACTGAACCAAAAGGTTTTGATATCTGTCATGACTTGAAAACACAAAACACAAACGCATGCACCGCGTCCGCTGGTAATCCCTGGAATTTACGTGACACAGCACGCCTTTCCAGCTCCTCGGACAGTTTCTGAGAATGATGTGTGGCACACTGGCCAGCAGTGGAAAAAAGCTATTTGTGTCTCAGCTAAATGTAGAGCGTTAATGGTCTGTTGTGCTGCTAGGGCCAGAGAAATCCCCATCTCCTGCTCTGCAGGAACTATCAAGTTGGAGAAGAGATTGGGGCAATATATTGGCGGTGTAATTATTCCTCACACCTGGACCTTTGCGTGAAGAGGTTTGTAGTCAAGCCACATAATTGTTGATGTGTGAAGCAGGATGAGGTAGATATGTTGGAAGAATTTGATGTCAGCAACACGTTCCCAAATCCTAGTTTGGTGCTTTACCTGAGGTCCTGGGGGTCCAGCTGGGCCAGGAGGGCCCTGGACACAGGTTGAATCTTTACTCTTATGGCCAGACTCACTGCCGTGATGTGAGGTGTTTTCTTCCTGCAAAATATGAGTTTCATTTTCAAATTCATCTGATCATCATCTAGTTGTTACAACCTAAACAAAATACCAGGAGAACTGTAGTATCAGTTCTGCCTCAGGCAATCAAACACAGTACAACAGCTTGATACTCCACAATAGAAAGTCACATGACTCACAAGTGTGTAGCGGCGCCAAAGTGAAGGGGGTGGAGGAAAGAGTGGGGGTGGTGGAGGACTCAGTAAACAGCATGGTTTAAATCTCTTCTGCTGCTCCTGGCTTCTGAGAGCTGTGCACAGTATACATGCAGTCACAAATTACACCAGAGGTCAAAATGGTGTAAGGACCTTTCAAGTTAATGTGCTCTTCTAAATGGCAAGCTGTTTAAGCAAATTCAATATCCTTGATATCAGCCATTGCATTCACCATCTAGTTCTATTTTGCACTAGTTGGACATTGCTGGACATCATGCTCGTACTAGTTCAACATGCTGCTACAGTAGTTTAAAAAATACTCCTAGCTGTAACACTTTATGCCACCTAGTGACCCTTTTGTCCCACTAGTGGGAGCAAAAGGCCTACTAGTAAGCCAAAGTGCTGCACTAGGTGCAGAAAAGTCTAAACTAGTGCTCTTGACCCATTAGTCGACAACAAGACTAAACAAGTGGATGACTGTGTCATACTTGTTACTAGATGACTGGAATTCTGTCCACTGTTAAACTAGTGACCATAAAATTAGACAACTAGTTTGTCTAAAAAATTAAACTATTCAAATAAAAGAGGCTAAAAAGATGCTCTAGTTCACTAGTTAAAGATTAGATGATTGTTGTCTAGAGTACTAATAAGGTAAACTACCATACCAAAGCGTGCACACTAATCCACTAGTTGGCATTTTTAATTTCAAAAGTTAAAGGCAACAAAAGTTAAGTTAGTCATCTAGTAGAGCTTAGCTTCAATTAGTCAACTGGATGAAACTTTGTTAGTCACGACAGTGGTCAAAATATTTTAACTAACTAACTAATAGTACATAAAAAGAATACTAGTTGACTTAATGGAAGCCTTATTGGCTAAGCTAGGGACCTAATGCAACTAAAAATGTCAACTAGCTAACATGTACAGCTAGAAAATGACTGTACTAGTTACACTACAGTTAAATTACTAAATGTGCATTAGTTAACTAGGTGAAGCTTTTTTGTCAGACTAGTGAACTAGTGCATTCCAAAATGTGAACTAGTTCACCAGAGAATGACATTGATGCTCTAATCATTAAAATATTACGTTGAAACGCCTACTAGTTGAGACATTAGTGCTATTTATGCATGTCTAATAGGTCTTCTGCTTATTGATGGACATTTGGTCAAACTAATTCAATATTTTGCTGCAGGTCTTTGAGAACTATTTTTCTACAAACACAGCCACCTAGTGGCACTTCTGTCACATTAGTAGGAGCAAACGCCACAATAGTCAAGTGTTCCACCAATAGCACAAAAATCTCAACAACTTGTCTTTTTGACAGTCTAGTCAAAGTCTTTTTATTGAACTAGTTGGCATTAAAAACCCTAACGTGTTTACTAGTTGACCCTAGTTTTGCTCTCAAGTTCACTCATTATACGATTTGACTATTTGATATTGAAGATTTTTTGTATTTGCTATAGTTAAATGGTACATCCAAAAGGTGACCACCACTGCTTGTGTGGCACATTAACTTACCAATAGGATTTTTCTCTCTTACTAGTTGAACAAAAGAGGTACTAGTTTGCAAAACGTGTTTTTCACCTAGTGCACTAATAAAACATAAATCACACTAGTTACTCCTTTTTGGGAGAGGTTAAACACTTGTAATGTTTAGTTGCACTAGTTCACTAGAATGGTCAAATTTTTTTCCATTAGTAGAGAATAAAAAAAACACTAATTGACAAGTTGAAGCTTTTTTGGCCATGCTAGTCCACTACTGCAACTAAAGAAACATCAAATTGTCAACTGGTATGACTAAAAAATGCTTACTAATTGACTAGCAACGCTGCTATTGGCCAATGTGTTAACAAGTATTTAAAACTTGTTTCCTAGTTAACTAATGTCACCCAGTCCTCAACTAGTGTGTTAAAAAGTGTCCTAGTTAGCACCACTGGTGCAGCACTTTGGCTTACTTTTGGAACGTCTGCCCTGCTAGATTTACTAGTAGCGCTAACAGTGTTTTTTTAACTATTGCTGCAAAATATTGGGCTAGTGTGGCCAAATGTCTAACTATGGCAGAGGGCTAACAAAGTAGTTGGTAATAAAGTATGGCTGATGTATTGAAGATATTGAAATTTTACCCCAATGGCTTGCCATACTATTACAACCCATTTCTGACCTCATCATAAACATAAGCAAAGAAATCTTTTATGCCTTGTCTACATGCAACTGCCAAGAAGGAACGATGTGAACTGATTCTACATATTTTGATAAATATCTGACAAGAGGGTACAAGATGCACAAGCAGCCTAAGCAACAAGAAAACAGGTGCAAAATATCAAATCATGACACCCAGACACAGATATGAAGTGCCTCTTACAGACGGACTGAAGCTGCTCTCACTATTTATAGAGGCATTTATAGTCTACCTCAAGGGAAATAGGAAAGCAACTCTACGTTATGATGAGATCATTGTGAAACTCAGAATCTGTGCTTTCAGAAGCTCTCAGCACGTGTAATGCATGCACTGGCGCAGTACAAGACACCCAGCCCACAGAAGTGCAAGCCCAGGGTTTTAAATGCTCCTACCTGCTGGGAATGACAGGAAGCTGTCCAGAAAAGAGGACTGAGCCAGGCAATAGGAAAACCACAGTGGCAGACACAGTCCAATTGTTAGAAGACTCATGCTGCCACAGAGAGTTGCCCGACTTTACGTCTGAGCCACAGCAGCCTTGAAACTCTGCCTTTTTCCCTCTGCTCCTCTCCCTCCCTCTCTGCTCGCTCACTCGCTTGTTCGGTTGGTTTCCCTTACGACTTCACAAGAGTGTACGCTGACCAATGCCCATTAAATCTTTCCTCCGCATCAGTGTGCTCTAAAATTACAGGAGACAGCACACCAGCTGCCCTCACTGCCAATATTAGATCTCTACTACTGTAGGGGGTCTTATTGTTGTTTCCACTCCTCTGTAGGGAGTCTTAATAAATACAAACCCACAGTCTGCTTCTCTGCAAATAGGACAATGTATACAAGTATTTATAGAGTGTCCTCTGTTAGGAGCTAATGCTTTTAATGTCTGTTTTTTTTGCAGGATAAAGTATATATTACTTTTCATTGTAGTGCCAAATTAAACACCTGCATTTCTAAGAAGGTTTTCTATTTGCCATTTAGGAGCTGTTTGAAGTATTCGCCAATTTATTCATCTTAAATCTAACTGACTTAGTTCTGTGTGTTAGGAAGAAAACTGTGAGTGCTGTGGAAAAGTATTTGCCTCCTTTCAGATATTTTTCTGTTTTTGCCTCTTGGTCACACTTACATGTTTCAGATCGTCAAACTAATTTTAATATCAGGCAAAGATAGTGTAAATAAAAAAATTCACTTTCAAATAATTAGGGGAAAAAATGTACAAAGCCATCCTGGTTCTGTTCATGGGAAAAGGTAATTGCCCCCTAAGCCTAATAACATGTTATCCCATCCTTGGCACTAACACAAATCAAGCTTTTGCTTTAACTGGCAATGATTTTGTTTTTACATCGCTGTAGAGTTCTGTCCCACTCTTCTATGCAAAAATGTTTTAATTCTCTCACATTGGTGGGTTTTGAGCATGAACATCTGTTTAAAGTCATTTCACTGTATTTTATTTGGATTTAAACCTTGACTTTGAATGGGCCACTCCAAAACGTTCATTTTTTGAGTTGTGCTTGAGCTTAAAGTCACATACTGTTGGTTGGACTTTCTACTTTGGGGTTTTCTGCTGGAGAGCAGAATTCATTGTAAGCTATCTAGGTACTGAGGCAGCAGAGAAGCCCCAGATTATGTATGATGTTCTTTTTCTGGCATGCCGTGTTAGTTTTGTGTCAGACATAAAGCAACAAAATTCTAGAATCAATCTAGAATTGCGCCGCTCAAGGTGGCAGCAGGTTGGAGTAGCTCTATTACTTTTGATTCTGATTTATTCTTTTTTGTTAACTATTCCTCTTGTGGTGGATACAGTGGATTGTTTTTATTTATTTTTTGACAACTGTCCTCTCCGGTGTCAGATGCTGTGCAGCTTGGAGGATTTTTCCTAATACTTTCTATTTTTGGACATTTGTTATGATGCATTGCCAAGGCAATAGGGTTGTTTCTTACAACCGGGAGCAGCTGATAAATATCTCAAAAGCTCAAATAATACTTCAACTACAACCCCAAATCCCTGATGAGTTGAAAAGGAGATGCCGTGGATGCAGAGAAGGAGCTAAGAGAAGAGAGAGAAGGAGGAAGTTCAAACCATCTCTTCCGTCGATTATGATTGGCAATGTGAGATCGTTGGAAAACAAGTTGGATGAATTCCAAGCCCTACAAAGGACCCAGCTAGAGTACTTGGCATGCAGCATTATGTGTTTTACTGAGACATGGCTGCAGGATCATATCCCCGACTCCAGCGTCTCTCTGCCGGGCTTTTTAATCATACGAGCAGACAGAGATTTAAAGAGGAGTGGCAAATGTAAAGGAGGTGGACTGGCAGTACTTGTGAACAACAGATGGTGTAATCCAGGACATGTCACTCTGAAGTGTCATCACTGCAGTCCAGATATTGAACTCTTGGCAGTAAGTTTCCGTTCATATTATTTACCCAGAGAGTTCACCAGTGTTATTTTGGCAACCTTCCGCTGTTGCCGACACTGCATGTGATGCCATCAGCTCAGTTGTTGCTAAGCTAGACACAAAACCCCAATGCTTTTGTGGCAATTTCTGGTGATTTTAACCATCCTTCACTCTCTGCTACACTTCCAACGTTTCAACAGTTTGTCAGCTGCTCTACCAGAGAAAACAAAACATTGGATTTGCTTTATGCAAATGTCAAGGACTCATACATCTTTACAACAAGACCTCCTCTAGGCAAATCAGATCAGAATCTTGTTTTTCTCTGCTCGAAATATAAGCCCCTTGTTCAGAGGCAACCTGTAATAAAGAGGACTGTGAGAAAATGGTCACAGGAAGATGAAGAAACTCTGCAAGGTTGCTTTGAGGCTACAGACTGGGACGCACTGTGCCAGCCACATGGAGAGGACATCAATGCCATGACTGAGTGTGTAACCGACTATATAAACTTCTGTGTGGATAACATCATCCCCACCAGAACCGTAAGATGCTTCCCCAATAACAAACCTTGGATCACCAGTGACCTGAAGGACCTGCTTAACAAGAAAAAAAGAGCCTTCAGAGAGGGACACAGAGAATTATTGAGGAGTATACAGAAGCAACTTAAAGTCAAGATAAGAGACAGCAAGGAGGTGTACAAGAAGAAGCTGGAGAGCAAGCTCCAGCAAAACAATATCAGAGATGTGTGGACAGAGATGAAGAAGATCACAGGCTTCAAGCAGAAGGATGATCAGACCAATGAAGGTCTGGACAGAGCCAATGAACTGAACACATTCTTCAATAGGTTCAGTTCAGAAACAAGCTTCACATCCTCCTCTCCTCTTCTCCTGCTCACAGCCAAACAGACATCCCACCCTCCTTTGACCCACAGGACCCACAGCTGTCCAGTAACACCTCAAATTTTTTATCTTCCACCTCAGCCCTAGACCCTTCTGCTTCTACATGTTTGCCTTCAACCATATCAGAAGATACTGATGCTTCCTTTGCTTCCCCCTTCCACCTGTGTGTCTCAAGAAGTCAAGTGAAGATGCAACTGGAGAGACTGAATCGGAATAAGGCTGCAGGTCCAGATCATGTCAGCCCTAGAGTCCTGAAGCCCTGTGCAGAGCAGCTCTGTGGGATTTTGCAGCACCTCTTCAACCATAGCCTGGCCCAGAAGAAGGTTCCGGTGTTGTGGAAGACCTCCTGTCTTGTTCCGGTACAAAAGAAAACTCACCTATCAGTCCTCAATGACTATAGACCTGTTGCCCTGACATCCCACATCATGAAGTTCCTAGAGAGACTCCTGTTGGCCCACCTGAGTAAGCAAACAATAAACCATCAGGACCCCCTTCAGTTTGCTTATCGCTGTGGAGTTGGAGTTGAAGATGCCATCATACACCTGCTTCAACAAACCCACTGTCATCTGGACAAAGCCAGCAGCACTGTGAGGATCATGTTCTTTGATTTCTCCAGTGCATTTAATACAATCCAACCTGATTTGCTTTGTCAGAAACTCCAGAAGACTCAGGTGGAGGCCTCAACAATCTCCTGGATCAAAGACTACCTGACAAACAGACCACAGTTTGTGAGACTGAAGGGTTGTGAGTCTAACCAGGTAGTCAGCAGCACAGGAGCACCACAGGGGACTGTACTCTCACCATTCCTTTTCAATCTGTACACCTCAGACTTCCAGTACAAGACAGACTCCTGTCATCTGCAGAAATACTCGGATGATTCTGCAGTCGTGGGGTGGATCAGAGATGGACAAGAAGCTGATTACAGAGAGCTGGTGGACCGCTTTGTGGCATGGTGTGGAAGCAATCATCTCATTTTGAACGTGACTAAAACAAAGGAGATGATTGTAGATTTTAAGAGAAACAGGAATAAGTCAAAAACTATTTCCATCATGGGAGAAGAGGTGGAGGTGGTGGAGGAGTATAAATACCTTGGTGTTCACCTGGACAACAGACTAGAGTGGACATGCAACTGTGAAGCCGTCTACAAGAAGGGACAGAGCAGACTGTACTTCTTGAGGAAGCTTAGGTCATTTGGTGTTTGCAGCAAGATGCTGCATATCTTCTATAAGTCTGTTGTGGAGAGTGTGATCTCTTCTGCCATCATCTGCTGGGGAAGCAGCATCAAAGCCAGGGACTTAAAAAAGCTCAACAAGCTGATAAAAAAGGCCGGCTCTGTTCTGGGGACTCCTCAGGAACCTCTGGAGATCATTGTGGAAAGATGGATTCTTCATAAAATGAAGAACATTATGGAGAACCCTGAGCATCTTCATGAGACTGTCCTACAACAACAGAGTGTCTTCAGTCAGAGGCTTCTTCAGATCTGCTGTAAGACGGAGCGCTACAGGAGATCCTTCCTGCCCACAGCCATCAGCATCTACAACGGCTCTTTGAAGAAACCTTCATAATATGAGCTACAACAACATTTAATTTCCCTTTGGGATTAATAAAGTATTTTTGAATTGAATTGAAACACCTTCCGAATAGTTCCACTTTTGTCTTCTCGGTTCCACATGACATTTTACCAGAAGTATCTGGGGGTCATCAAGATGTTTATTGGTAAATGTGATATTTTTGCCCAGCCTGCTTCTTGTTGTTAAATCATGAATACTGACCTTAATTAAAGCAAGTACGGTCGGTAGTTTATTGGAGATTGTAGAATCTATCTTCACGTAGAGCCAGGTTGTTCTGGGTAGCTTTTTCCTCAATTAATAAATGCATCACTTGAAAACTGCATTTTGTATTTACTCAGATAATTTTAGATAATAAAATTAATTTCATGATCTAAAACACTGAGGTGAGACAACAGTAAAAACAGAAGCCCATCCGGAGAAAAATACCTCTGATGTCTGATAAAGGACCTAAAAGAAACCAAGTCACAGTGTGAAAGGTCATGAGCGATTGCTCTGAATTAAAAAAAACTTAAACTGGCAGGACATTTATCAATAACTTTAATATGCTGATTTTAATATAGTCTTACGTATAAGACAATAAAACAATATTAAAAATGTATAGTATAAATGCATAGTTGTATTTTTTGTGTGAAGAGTTGTTTCCTAATGGTGCGTCATCATTGTTTAGCTCATACACAGCTTATTCATTCTGAAGATGGACTCATAAAGGTGAGAAATCATAGAGAGCTTTAGTTTTTTTCATTACTTTTTATTAGTTTGCTATTTTAAGAAAATTTTTTAAAATTAAAGATTATTATTTATTTTCTTGACAGGTCATACAGCCTTTTTCAGAAGAAAATACTGAATTATTATTTATTGTTAAGAAAAAAGCTTCGCTGTATAAACAGTAAAATGTTAAGAATCATCAAAAATTAATTATTTCATAGAAACAATCCATAAAATTAAAGCAGCTTCATTCTTTAAAAGCTTCCAGAAGAAACCCATCACTGCTCCTCAGATGATGTTCTGGACAAAGGTTTGAGTCTTAAAGACTGGAGCGTGTGAGCCAAGGAAACTCCTGCAAAAATAGACACCGTCACAATCCATTAGACTTTCTGGAACGATATAAAACCCATCAAACCAATGGGATTTAGTTTCATTCTTCTCTGACTCAACTTCATGTCCTGTAATCATAAATATCTGTCGAACACCAATCAGGCCAACCCACTTCAAACATATAGGGACACGTTTTCTTCAGGCGTGGGGCTCAGTGCCAGAGGCATAGACCTCCATGCAACCTTCAGATTTGCCTGCTGAGGGTTGCGTGGATACATTCAACATAAACAAAGAGGGCTTTGCCTTCTAATTACAGTATCCCTGAAATAGAAAGGTCAGCTAGGAGCAAGATGGAGGGATTGTGAGAGGGATTCAACAGTTCGGCTGTGCACCTGGGGTACATGGATTAAAGCTCATTGTGGGACGGCAATCCAAAAAGCAGTGGGAGGATGAGACGAGAGTCAGACTGTTTGATGCTCCATGAAAATTTTGAACTGTAGCCCTCTTTGCCTTTCAAACACTGCTAGCTGTGCTGCTGTGAGGGTCAAAAGGCATTTGCTCCCCCCCTAACTTCCTGCAAAAGCTAATGTTCGGCGCCTCTAGGGATATAGGTTAATGGAAAGTACATTTGTTGACCCTTTCATTCTGACTGAAAATATAATTACCCTTACATTGAGCAAGTTTTTAATCCAATAAATATAAGGATGTTTATAGTACTCTGGATTCACCTAAATTGATATATTTTGTAGTTACCAAGCCAGGCCACAGGGCAGAGTCAATTCAAACTTACACCTCCCTTTTAGGCTTGACTGTGAATGTAACAAAGTGTGGCTCTAGTTTAGTGTTAATCATGTTTAAGATGTTAAAGAGGTTTACCTAATGCTACCCTTTCTGCCACAGTAAAACCGTTACCATGGACTTTAAGGGTTTCTCACCTTTAAAGATGTTTTTATATTCATGGCTTATATTTTTGTCTGCAGTAAACCAGGGATAAATGTTAAGGGTTCCTTGTTTTTTACCTTGCAAAATAATGAATTCCCCTTGAACATGTTTGTATTTTTTCACATTACAATTACAAAAATTTATTTTAGTGGGATTTTATCTGATAGATCAGCTCAAGTGCCTGATTGAGAAATGGAAGGAAAATTATTATAATTAATGTTCTACCTCTAGCTCAGTCAGAATGGATGGAGAGCATCTGTGAACATCAATTTCTGCCGTGGATTCTGAATCAGAGGTAAACCTCCACCTCAGTCTCAAGTCTTTTGCAGCTTCTAACAAGTTTTCCTCCAGGTCTATATCGTATTTAGCTCAATCCATTTTCCCCATCAACTTTGACCAGCATCCCTTTCCCTGCTGAAGAAACCCATCTCTACAGCATGATGCTGCCACCACCCTGTTTCATGGTGGGGTTGGTATGTTCAGTGTGATGTACAGAGTTAGTTTTTTTGCCACATAATGTTTTGCATGTAGGCCCTAACATTTTTTGTCTCATCTGAGCAGAGCACCTTGTTATGCTTGCAACAAGGTCTTATGGACTTGCCTTGATCGATTACTTTTCTTTTGCCACTCTTTCATAAAGGCTTCATTTGTGGAGTGCATGGCTGATAGTTTCCTGTCAACAGATTCTTCTAACTCTTCTATCCGAGCTGTGGATCTTTGCAGCTCCTCCAGAGTTACAATGGGTCTCTTTGCTGCTTCTATGATTAATGCTCTCCTTGGCTGACCTGTCACTGGAAGTGGTTGACCATTTACTAATAAGTTAACATCTGATGGCAAATGGCTGGACTGCATTTTGTTTAGAGAAAATTGGGGTGAATAAAAATTCTCACACTAAATTTTGAATGTTTATTTGTGAAAACCCAAAAAAACATGCATTATTTCTGTTGTCAATCACATAAAATCCCAATGAAAAAAAAAATATATATATAGGTATATATATATATATAAGTTTGTGATTGTCATGTGACAAACTGTGCAAAAGTTTAAGTGGTGTGAATACTTTTGATAGGCACTATATACAAACTGAAGGCATATTTATATTACAACCCTAATTAATCAACATTGTTACACAGGTGTTCATATACCTGCTGCTTTCTATCAGATGAAGGGTCAATCAGTACGTTGAGCAGACTCGGTGTCTCCCAGTCATCCAGGCTGAGCTGCAAGGCGTCACGCAGCTCCTCCGTAGTTCTCACCAGAAACCCTCGACCTCCAAATGCCGTCATTACCTCGTCGTAGCGGGCCTCAGGCAGGAGGGACACAGGAGGGGCTCTGAAGGAGGATATGCTTTCACTATAAGACATCTGATTATACATACAAATACTACTCAGATTGTACATGTATCAAAGACTCACATGGAGGTCAGGTCACCCATTTTTGCCATTTCTTTCCATGTGTCAGGATCTACTCCACTGTAAATGCCATTATTATTGACCACAATAATGATCACAGGCAGATTATACCTATTAAAGAAGAAAAAAAAATTACAAAACAACTAATGTCCGGTGGTGTTGGAAAAATTAATGTGACTACATTATACATGAACGCGGTGTAATGAACCTGCACATGGTCTCAACCTCCATGCCGGAGAAGCCAAAGGCGCTGTCTCCTTCCACACAGACGACTCTTTGGGGTTTGATCTTGGTCCTCTCCACAGCAGCGGCTGCTATAGCAAAGCCAAGGCCGACTCCCATGGTACCGAAAGTGCCCGCGTCCAACCTTCACATCACCACAGTTACTTCACAGAGTCTCCTATATTCAGAGTTTATTCAGGCCACTTTACTGGCACCCCTTATAAAAATGTGTAAAGCACTTAAGCTAATGCAGATTTTACCACAGTAGCATAATCTTTGAAAACATTTTTTTTTTTCGAATCCATCCTTAAAATTTGAGTACTTCTATTCAGTGGGGAAAAATCCCAATGTCCCACTACTTATGGCCAAAAGAACACGATTTAATCTCCTACAAAATTTCCTAACGTGAGCAAACCGGAAGAGGAATTTCTGACCATTTTTCTTTGCAAGATAAATATGGGTCTCTGTGTCACATCATTTTTAAATCCCAGAGAAACAGGAACTCATGGATTACTAATAAGAAGCCCCTAGATTCTTTGACCAATTGAAAAAAGCCTTAATTAAACAATGCTTCAGTTCCATTTCTTTAAAAATCATTTTTAAGGCTACCAATAGGTCTGCCACCTCTGATTTGGTTAAAGTAATTATTTCTTCTCATGTTTTTCCCCATTAAATAATGCATTCTAATTAAAGGTTGTTTATCCAACCTTGTTTTCAGTTTGAAATTAAGCAGCTGGAATTAAAGACGGACTTTTTTGAAAGGGCTTTTACACATTTTTAAACAGAGGTACTAAGAAATATGGCATTTCACTGCATAACATCCTCCATTCAAATGTCAGGTGTAGTTTAAATTCAAAAGATTAATACTGTAAGTAAATATTAGGATGAGGTTAAAATATTTTTAACCTGTTTTAAGTCTTAATTGCATTAACTTGGGAAGAAACGCAAAGTACTACCAGTTCTGGTAGTAAACCATATTATTTGAGGACTTGTAAAAATCACGGATAAATAAAAACAAAGTCAGAAAGGTTCTCCTGAGCTACCAGATGTGCACTCATCTCTATCAGTCCTCTCTGCAGCACTTTCAGGTTGAGGCTGTTGAAAGAGGCTGCCTCACCTGTGTCGGGGTAGGTAGTTATTTAGCATGGTGCGTCCGATATCCATGGTGTTGGCACCCTCGCTAACAATGATGCAGTCATGTGGAAGCAGCTGGGAAATGTGATGAAACACGGTGTAGTAGTTCATGGGCAATGTTCCCTTAAGAGCAAGAGCCTGTAACGAAAGCAGGAACCGTAATTAGGAATACCTACAAAGAGTTTGAAGCAACAGGTTTGGCATAAACTTGAGATATCAAACCCACCTTTGATATTTTTGCGTTAGCAGCAATCTTCTCGCTGAGTGTGCCCCACCACTCTGTGTTTGAGGGATATTTCCAGCCGTCTTTGCGGACGCACGTCAGAAGCTATCGGACAAAAGATAAGATGATATAAACTGTCCACATCTTGAGCACACTTAAACCTTGAATCCCATGACAGACCTGAGTTACGATAGCACCAATGTCCCCCAGGAGAGCAACACCTGCTTTCACATTGTTTCCCATCTCCTCAGCACAGAGGTCAACCTGCAAGAAGCATGTTGTTTCATTTTATTACGGTACAGCGGCTCCGGCAGCAGCAGATTACAGTGAAAGTATTTCACAACAGTGCTGATATTTGGTAAACTCTTGGCTTTAAACCGGGTGTTAGCATTTTTTAAAATTTGTGTACATTTACACACCTGAATGATCTTAACATGAGGATTAAATCTGGGTGGCAGACCAAAATGCAGCATCCAGTTCAGTCTGGCTCCAAGCAGAAGCACGACGTCGGCCTGAAGAAGCGCTCTTCGCCATAGATAAAAATTTAAGCATCAACAACAAGTTCAGACTATTCCTTGTGGGAGCCCCTGAAAAGAGCCTGGAAATAAATGAATCTTGTATTGTTCTAGCAGACATTCTGCAAAAAATTTAAAAACAAAAAAAAGCAGCCTTTCAATCTTTTTAAAGGGAATGTACCTGAGGCCTTTTCTTAATATAGGTTAATCTAACCCTTTATGTGGACAGCAGAGTCTAGGAACTTTTAATTAACAATCTATGCTTTTATGCTTCCCTACAGTACACATATGACATGACACAGAGGCCCAAATGGTTTAGCTCCTGGCCAACAGACTGGACAAGCACCCATATATATCTTGCCACTATGCACAGTAAGAAGGATAGTAAGGGATGTAAAACAAATCTCTAAAACTCACGTTGAAAAAACTGCAGCAAAGGGCATCAAGTCTCCAAAACAACCATTAGACACCACACTACCTGGTTGTTTAGGAGTGATGCCAGAAAAGCGGCTTCCTGTCCTACCACCACAAATATAAACATGCAGCATTTGCTAATTTAATTGGGTCTTTAACTGGAACTGTGTGCTTGGCTAAGAAGGGTCAAGCTTGACATCTTCATCAACAAACACTCCAGACAGGAGCTCTGAAACAAGGGATGTTAATTGTATCGTGTGCATCTGTGATTTATGTTGACAGATTTGTATCATTATGACATATGTGTATGTAAGCCTTGTAAGCATTTTCATGTTATTCTGAATATACTGGGGATGTCCAGCTGAGAGTGCAATGAGGACTTCTTGGCAAGTGGGGAGATAAATATTTTTAATACGTTTTAGGTTTACCTTAAGTTTCATCAAGCTATGGATAATGACCATACCATATAGGTGTGAAGATAAAGTAAAAAGTATAGTTTTTACACTTAGCTGGTAATACTTCTACTATATTCCCCATGAAACTGTGGAAAATAGTTGAAAACTGAGATAATGTTATTAAATGTTTGGTTCTGGAGGCTGATCAGATCACTGCTGGTGGCTGACCTGGAGCGGGCAGCGGCCACGCAGTTGGGATGATCGTCAGGCAGGACTCCTTTCCCCATTGGTGTGGGGAGGAACGGCAGCCCAGTCCCCTCCACAAACTCCTGCATCGCAGCCTCCGCTCTGCCGTAAGCCACTCCTGGACAAAACACAAACCGTCACAGTGTCAGTCTTCGTCTGTTGCAGCAAATATACACTACAGACAAGCAAAGTTAAACCCCAATCAGCGGTGATTTAAAGTTTTACCTTGATGAGTTTGAAAAGAAGAAATATTTTCTTTGAATTACCCTTTCCAATGATGACTAAAGGTGTCTTTGCTGCTTTTAGGACAGAGATGGCCCTTTCAACCGCAGCACTGGCAGCCAGACTCACAGGTGGAGGTGGACAACAGGACAATTCCCTGCAGAAGAGACCCATCTATCTTATTTTACACTTGGAGCGGCTGCTCAACATAAACACCATTTAAATAAGAAGAATGCAAGAAAAGCAAACAAACCTGACTTCATTCCGCTCTACTTTAGCATTGACCATGTCGCCTGCGATGTCCACGTAAACAGCACCCGGGCGCCCATATATGCTGGTGCGTACCGCCTATGGCCGAACAAATATGATAAAATATAATAAACTATTAAGGAATACATATTACACTTTACTACATGAAAACAGATTAAAAAATAATGTTATCACCTTCTCTATGACTGAGGGGATGGCTTCCAGACTGCTTGGCCTGGCAGAAAACTTACTGTACAGGCGGCACGCCTCCACCTGAGAGCAAATAAAAACAGTGTCATAGCAGTGACTCGGAGTCAGAGAACAATCCACAAGAAGGCATAACAACCTGAGGGAACTCCTGAAAGGCTCCTGCTGTTTCCTGGTTTCGATCCGAGGAGCCTCCAATCACAATCACTGGCCTGCATAAAGCCAACACTCCCTTTATAGCACCGTGCAAAAGTATTCATACCACTTTAACCTTTTTACGTTTTAAAGCATTACAACTTCAAACTTTAATGTATGTTATATTGAAATTTTATTTGATAGACCAGCACAAAGTAGCATATATTGGTGTAGAGGAAGGAAAATGACATTTGCTTTTCACTGCGGTGATCAGTATTCAGCCTCCCTGAGTCAAGATGTAGAACCCTTTTCACTCACAGCTCCAGGTCTGTGGGGTATGTCCCTACCAGCTTTGCTCATTCTTCCTAACAAAAAAGCTCAAGCTCACTCAGACTGAACAGAGAGGCTTTCTAACCCTGCCCTTAAGATTTGCAGTTTCATTAAGGTCTGTACTTTGAATGAGCCATTCTAATCATCAATATGCTTTAAAGTTCAAAGGTAAACCTCCATCTCAGTCTCAGTTCTTTCACAACTTCTAACAAGAGTTCCCTTATTTAGCTCCATCCTGCTTTCCCGCTAAATAAAAGCATTCCCACAACATGATGCTGCCACCACCATGTTTCACCATGTGATAGTGTGTTCAGGTTAAAACTACACTATTAGTTTTCTGCCACACAAACCCTATGCATGTTGGCCAAAAAGTTCATCTTTGGTCTTATCTGACCAGACTGCATGACCCTGCTAAAGAAAAGCATCCCCATAGCACGATGCAGTCACCACCATGTTTCACTGTGGGGGTGTTTTTTTTCCCAGGGTGATGTGTAGTGTTAATTTGTTTGCCAAACTGTGCCAGATCACACTGGATTTTTTATGTATTTCTCTACTGACTGTCTTAAGGTCACTCTTCCTTTGTTTTATGGTCCTGTTTGTTCATTGATGTTCTCTAGCAAACCTTAAATTGACCCTATTTGCCGATTAGGTAACTAATTGTAGGTATCATTATAAAGAGGCCTGAATACATGAGCCCGCTGCACTGCTTTGATTTTTATTGTGTTATGTACTACTTTGTGCTTCCCTCCCACTCAAATAATTGTAAATGTGAAAACAGTTGTTAGGTATGAATGAAAACAACACAGGTACCATACTGTGCAGGTGGAGGAGAAAAGTTTCATTATGGTGTAATACCAGCAGTTCATGTTAGCGTTGGCCATCCCGCCCAGTGCATGGATGAGTCCAGGTCCAGACACCACCAGGCATGCTCCTGGTCTGGATTCAGATATCAACAGAGAGAAAGCTACATGTTGGTAACAAAGTAGCAGATGCATTGTTCTGTACAGCAACTCAAGGTCTTACCTCCCTGTTATGTATCCAACCGCAGACGCAGCATAGCACGCCTGTTGGGTGACAGAACAATCTGTGAGATATAATCATTACACTGTAATGGTTTAGTCACAGACTGAGCCTTTGGGTGCAGCTGTTTACCGCCTGCTCGTTACGCATCCCCACATATTTGATCCCAGCTGCCTGAGCAGCCATGGCCACTTCAATGACAGGAACACCGACTATCCCAAACATGTACTCCACTTTCTGTAGGGAAAATAGCAGCTCAAAATGAGATCACCGATCAAAAGCCCAAAGCTACAAAGTCTGGCAACGCTTACAGCCCTGAACATGAACTCTGACACAGTTCTGGTGAATTAAAGCTGCACTGAAACATCCGAATTTACCTGCGTCTTCAGAGACTCAGCAATGAGCTGAGCGCCCGTAACTTCGTGCATGACTCCTGAGGGATTGCTTTGACCCTGCACGCCGTAAATTATTAAGTTGGGAAGTACTGATCAAACTGTTGTCACTTCTTCGCCTCTTGGCAGTGGACCGCCAATGACACGCCTCTTTTTATTTGATTTCCGGATTACAGACCAATCAGCGGAGAGTATGCATGTGACCTCCCTCTGTGCTGCGGATGGGAATTCCGGATCTTTTTCAAGATCCAGGCTATTTGGCTCAGCTCAGTGTTCCACATAGAGCCAGCCCAAGGCCAAGCGGTGCAGGGGACCCTTCAAGAACCTCTTGCTCAAAAGACAATTTCAAATTCTCCAAAATGTAATGTTTATGATGCAACATCTCCCTCAACAACTGGTTCTGAGATCATTTTGTACAGGTTAAAAATGATCAGTGTATCTTAACTAGTTTTTAAACCATCATCTGCTGTGACACATCAAAATATCCACCATATGATACATTAAAGGCAAATTAGGGGTGCACCGATTGCAGTTTTCTGGCAGGTCACCGATCTTTAAAACATCTGACCTGCTGATTCAGATTTTGGCTGATACTGATTTCCTTTATAACTGACACTTTCAAGTGTCATAAGGTCACAACACACCTTCAATGTTCCAATCTTATTTTGTCAACAGTTGTAAACCTCGTATGTCCAGACAAGACCTGGTCTGTCAGTCAGCCCTCTCATGGCAGAGCTATAGGGGACAGTGGGTGATTTTCAGACCATCGTGGAGGTAGATAAGAGCGGTGGACAAGACTGATTTCACACGTAAGTATCGGGCAATCAACAATCACCCAACATTAAGGAAATCGGCCAGCCAATCAATCAGTGCACCCCTGAAACAAATAATTATAGGCAACACTGGAAGAAAATGACTCATGCTCCTTATTAAATAACTCATTTATTACTCATAAAATATACAGCAATCTCAGTACTGAAAGAACTCATTGGAATTTTTAATTCACAGTTATAATTTCTATTTACATGTTAGTTTCATTCCTCTTCAAGAAAAAGGAAAATAAATGAAAATCCTTCCCATCCTATTGATTCCAACAAATGTACATATTTCCAGTTAAAATATTTTTTGATAAACAAAACTGAGTTTCTGCAATCAGGTATAAGTGACTGGTCTTTCTTAATTTTTAGTTGAGACAAGCAAAACTAATATTAGAGAAAACAAAAGTCACTCAGAAGAAAATCAAATGCTTTTCAAAATGCTTTCATTGGTTTACAGTGTTTCTCATTGTAAAGCAGAGTCCCAGATGCCTCAGTGCCAGATCAGGGGTTTTAGCCACCAACAGCACACCTTCACAGCTGCCTCTACAAACCCAGGTTTTCAGTAACTAATGAAGGCACAAAACAAACAAACAAAAAGCAAACAAAAGTGTACAAATAATTTATTGTTTAAATTCTAAACTGGGCTGAACAGGTCAATATACAAAGGTAAGGTAGATCAAGTGAATACTAACCTGTCGCATTGTACCAAATGTCTTAAATTTACTCAGGTCAGTGAATCAGATTCCTAGAGGACGAGTAGTTTAAGACATTAAATGGGTATATTAAAATTTTGAAAAATAAATGATCCCCCCTATGACTTACAAACTTGATATTCCTTCTGACGGATGTAGTGTGCAGAAATAAACGGATATAAACTTCTCTCTTTATCCTTGCTGATTGATAAACCACCTGAAATCCCATTTTTAGTCATTTACGAAGTTAAAACAGAGTTAAAATTCATCCCCATCTTTTGGTCCCTGTTGGTTTAACTCTGTGGTGTGCAAGCACACCTTTTCAGCGTGTTATTGCCTTAAAACTGCTGCCGTTGGCCCAACAAGTTCAGTCTTTTAACACTTGAGAAGTCAGTGTTGGTAAAGCAGTGGTTACTGAACTCCAGTATCAGCCAAAGGACACCTTGTGCTGGATAAGGTTGGGATGAGCCTGGGCTGGCCTGTTGCGCCTCCTCCCTCCTTTGCTCTCTGGTGGGGACTCTTAAGGCTCCTGTTCACAAGCCCTCCCAAGCTTGCAGTGGGTGATTGACTTTTTTCTTTTCTTTTAAGACACAGTGTATGTTTGTGCATTTAGCGCGAGTCTTCTCCTGCCCGCTTCAGTATGTCTCTGAATCCGAGTCATTGAGCTCCTCGTCTTTGTAGAAGCCGTCGTGATGGCTGATGTTGTTGAAGCTGCAGTAGGAGCTGTGCTCGGCGCGCAGTGTGGGCAGGCTGTCAAAGGTGGCGCTCTTGGAAGGGCTGGTGGTGTAGTGGTTAACGGCACTGAAAGGGACGGCAGGTGCCGGGGTGCAGGGGGACACGGGCATCATGGTGGCCAGGATGAGAGCGAGGCAGTCTGCGACGTCTTTGTTGGGGGCACAAGCCAAGGCGGGCGTGTAACCTGAAAAACAATGAAGCATATGTCCAACATTCCTGATTCTGCCTTAAAAACACAACGAAAGATAATCAATATCTCCCAGCAAACATAAATTACACAAATACCTGAAACTGTGGTGCTGATTATTCAATATTAGAACATGAGACACAGCTGTGAAATACCATACTCTGATTATAATATGAATTAATAATAATATTTGATTAAATTAATATTTCTAGTCTCTTTGTTTTTAATAAACCAAATAGGTCAGTAATTGACAAACATGATGATCTAATGGTGTTCAGATAACATCAAATTCAGGCGGGAATGCATTAAAACATGTGGAGGACAGTTTCCTCTCAAACCCTCTTCAGATGTGTGCTTGAAGAACTATCTGCATTAATTTAGTGGTCTGAAGCAATCACAGAGTGAACAAATCCCCTTTAGCCAGCAGACTTATTACCTGGATGTTTCTAATCAACAACATTCTGTAAACAGTGTTAAAATTGGACACTGCTGCTGGGCTATTTAAAATGATTCAACAGCAGTCTGAGAAAATATTTTAAAGGGGAGATTATTATTATTTTTAATCAGAAGAAAGCATGCATAGACGTGTGGGAATTCTGTTGAACGGAGAAACAGGCAAAAGGCTAACTTAAAAGTCACAACTCAGGATGAACTGATCAAAGGATTACACTGTTTGGGTGAGTCAGGTTTCTCTCCAGAGGATCTATTGCTTCTATTGTGAGATCTGTGTTGTAGAAAGTCCAATTTCAATCTTAAGAATCAGAGGTCTACCGCACTTTCTCAAATGTTGGTTTTCTTTTGTGCAGCGCTGTGTGTGAATTACACATGTTTAGCCTAGATGAAGGCTGTCAGCTAGCAGCTAGCATGGTGGAGCTTTTATGTGCTCAAATCTTTAGTGTCTGAGTGCTGGGCTGAGCTCAGTAGCTCACTAGAGGACTGAAATGACACCGTTGGCCAATACATATTTCCATGGCGATCTTTAGACATATGCATCTAAATCTGTGGGAGCCTAGTTATTCCTGATGCCCCCGAACGAATCACTCATTAAATGTTACCTGAATAAGAACAGTTCATGTAATTGTATGTATCTGATGTTGTTACAGAAACAGCTAAATGTGTATTTTCTTGAATGTAGAGAAGATAACTGATCTGATCACTCAGGACGACTTTTACTGCCAGACGTGAATAATCTACCTTTATCTGAATCAAAGCAACCGCCAGTTATTGCCAGGTATGTGCGGAACCATGTTGCTAGGAAATCGGTCCTGATTCACCAATCACCTCTTACTTCAGTTTGTCGTTTTGATTTTTTCTTCCTCGTTCTCTAAGAATCTTAAAGCAGGCATTTACAGCTCAATGCACGCACTTATCTGAGCTGTAATTCCTGTTCATGTCAGCCGACCAAAAGTCGTTATACTAAGTCGGTTACCTGCTGCAAACACTTGTGGCAGATGGCTGCTCACCCTGTGTCTGGTGCAGTCGGAGGTCTTTTCCTGATCAAAGGGAGCTGATTTCACTGTTACCAAAATGGTTTTCCCCAACATTATGCTATATTTTGTCTGTTAAACCACTAAGAATTTCCTCTATTCACAAACGTCTGTACAAAAGTTCAAATAAAATTCGAAAGCGTCCATAAAATGGTTAGCTTAGCCCCTAAAGTGGCATACTCGAACAGTTTTGTCTAACATTTGAAAGAAAACGGATCATTTTTCACAAGGAAACCTCCACAGGGGACTTTCACTGAATCAACATTTCCAAGCAAAAATTAATCTTTTTTAATGTGCTTTTGTCTTTTTTCACCTTAAATTTAAGCCTAAAAACAAACTGAAGAAGTGTTATTTGACTGTAGCCATTTCCGATATATTTAACTAATGTCCTAAATTCTGTCAACGTGTTCAGCTACAGTCAGCCTATATAAGCAGAAAACATAACATCCTGATTTAATCACTGAAGTAGTTACTGAAGGCAAAAACCACCATGTATCCATCAGTTAGAGGTGACTCAAGTTTGAGGAAAAAAAGTCTTAAAGAAATCAAAACAAAAAAAATCCCTCTCTGTATCTTGATCTCTGTTAAAATGCAACAAATTCACTTAGTAAAAAGATATCCTGTATAAAGTTTAACGATGAGATGAGCATGATTTAGGGCAGTGCTTATCTATGATTATAGACTGCCAAGGCAATGAGTTTGCACAGTGTCTGTAATTTTTTAGGAAATATGCAGAGGCACACAACTCTCTGCACAATATGACACTATTATTAGGACTTTATGCTTCGAAAGCAATCCAGATTTTTATTTTTACAAAGACAGGAATAGAGCACAATTAAAACACTGAACAAGCATTTAACAAAATAACCAGGTCAAACTGAAACATATGGACCTACTTTCAAAAATAAATGTTTGAGAAAGAGCAAGAATTTCTCCAGAGAGCCTAAACACCCAAATAAAAAGAAAAGCTAAAGCATAATTACCGTTTTCGTCGACTGCAAGGACACTGGCTCCCTTTGCAAGCAGCTCCTGGACCACCACAATCAGCCCATTTCTTGCAGCCACATGCAGAGGTCTTCAGACAAGAAAGATATTTGGCTGTTGAAAAGCTATTTGTATTCGAAACTTTGAACGGATAGATAAAACTAAAATGATGCATACGTCTGTAAGGCGGCGTTTGTAGCATTTATGAAGTTTCTGTCGGTAATCTTCTCCAATATCAACAAGCCACTGGTTTCATGACCCTGTAGATACAGTAGGATAGTTGCCACCATAAGCCATATAATGCAGTTTAAAAACATACAAACATGACAATTAAAACGTGAAATATTAGCAGTAATATAAACATGACCACACCTTACTGCAGGCCAAATGAAGTGCAGTGTTCTTTACAGCATCCTGTAGAGTGAGATCTGCTTTCGCACTGCTCACCAGCAGCTCTGTGTACGGGTATGACATGCAAGAAAAACATATTCAATCTGATCTGATGTCCCACTGTTTGTTATTTAATACCACGCTGACTATCATGATTCATATCAGGTTAGAAATGCTGAAGCATTCATACCGACAGCGTTGGTCTGACCGTTCTCCGCAGCCATCATGAGCGGGGTCTTTCCTGCAGCATCGACACAGTTGACCTGGGCGTTGTGGCTCAGCAGCAGCTGTAGACACTCCACATGGTCCGTAAAGGCAGCAGCATGCAGAGGGGTCCTGAGAACAAAGTGCAACAAGAAGTCAAATATCACCAAGTATTGCAATTAATAAGATTCACTCTTACAAAATCTCAAGACTAAAATGTTCATGATCAGCTGTACCTGTTTTTCCTGTCTTTGGTGTTGACAATGGCAGGGCCTAAAGTGTCTATCAACATTTCAGCAGCACCTTCATTATCACGGATTCTAGACAGCAGGAAATAAATAAATAAAAAAGCCTGGGTGTTTAATCTATGAGGAGCTGGGCTTTCTGACACAATGAGTGACACATAAGCAAGGCTCAGGCTCTTACACAGCACAGTGGAGGGGACTGAAAGAATTGCCTTCGGCCTTGTGGAAAATCTCTTGTTCGAGCAAAACTTCCACACATGTATCGTGACCTTTAGGAGAACAAACATCAATTAAAAACCCCTCTCATCTTTGTTTACTTTTTAAAAACAATAAATGTATCATTTGGGTGCAACAAGACATTGAATAAAAGCAAAGATTAGATGAAAAAAAAAAATAGCATTTCTTAAGTGCTCCATTATTCTTGTCTGCTTTATCAGCAAAATGCTTGCATTTAAGTGCCTACATCAACATCTGCTACAACATCAGGTATACATTTGTGTATATCGATATTTATTGATTGCTTGGTTTGAAAGGTCTTCCAGCCTTCTTGTCTGTACCATTGTAGCAGGCCCAGTGCAGTGGGGTGTAGCCTTGGCTGTCTGTTAAGGCAGGCAGTGTTTCCACTGATTGGGCAGCATGCAAAAGGCCTCCGAGTACCCCAGTGTGTCCGCAAGCTGCTGCCAGGTGGATCGGCGTGCGCCCTTTACAGTCTCGCATCAGGACGTTGGCGCTGTGCTGAAGCAAGGCCTCCACACATTCCTCGTGACCGGTCACGGACTGATGACAGAAGACAGTTTTTATTGATTATTTGTTGGGAGGGATGTTTTTCTGCTGCGAGCAGATCTCTCAGCACCACTTAATAAATTGTACGTATCAGTGATTATTTCATACACAGGGATGTGATGTAAAAATGTGCTTCATTTTTAGTAGATTACGGAGAAATTTCATGGGTGTAATTGAATTCACTGTCCTGTTCTTCATCCTCCAAGTTTGTTGGCTGGTTACATTGATGATCTGCAATATTTGGGGGTAACCCTTATCATGAAAATGGTTTAAAGTGACAAAAGAAGTTAAATTATCAAAAGGCACAATATTTTGTTTGCCATGTTCTTTTCAATAAATGTTGCAAAACATCTGCCTTGAACCAGTCTCTGGTTTTTTTGCTTTTGTATTTAAAAAGACCCCAGATGTAGCTTTGAATCTCTGACTATTTCATGTTCAAATTTCCTTTCAAACAAATATTTAATCCAGGACTTGTATGCAAAAAACTTCTGCACAAGGAAATGTTTACATTACCCTATGCTCCATTTAAAGCCTCTGACAAAACTGTATAATTCCCTGCAGACATAATTTTAAATTAAAACAGCAGCAGCACTCAGGTTAAGTGAACTATTGCTACATTAAAGCTGCATTGCTGAAATAAGGAAAAAATTACTGAAGCATTTGCACAACAGCAACAGATTTTACCATCAAGACTATATCCCCATCTCTCTGCTTTGGCACTGTAGCTTATCACACAGCCCTAATACAGGTTTTTATAGAACTGCTCAGCAAATGGTATAAACTGATTAAAATACAGATTTTAAAACTATAAAGACAAAGAATGTTTGCCTTTTAAACTTGGAGGGAAATCTTAAGAGGTACAAGTAAAGAATCAATCAAATCAAAACAAAATGAAATTATAATGATAAACAGTTCTTAAAACACAACAGAGCAAATTAGAAACTAAACAAAAAAATAATAAAAAATAGATACATCTACATAAATGAACCAGTGATAATGAAGTTAAATGCTCGCATGTATTTTCCTTTATTTTATCACTATAACTCCACATGTTTTTATCAAATGTTTAAGGTGTGGAAAAATAATGGGATCTTACTCCTCTATGCAAGGCCGTCCTCCCCCACTTGTCTTTGGCTTCTACGCTGGATCCCTTGTTAAGAAGGGAATACACACAGTCAGTGTGTCCACTCAGGACGGACAGCATCAGTGGGGTCCTAAAACGTAACAGAGAAAAATGTCAACAAACTGTTTTTTAACATGAATGTATAAACAGAGCAAGACATTTCTTTACTTACTGCCCGTTCCCATCTTGAATGTCCACAGCACTTTGAAGATCAGCATTTCCAATCAGCAAACGCAAACATTCTGAATGACCATTAGTAGCTGCAGGAAAACAAAGACCATCTCCATTACTCGCTACACTGTTTTGAGTCTTTAGTGGGTAGATGTACCCGAGTTTCCTCTCCTCAGACTAAATACCTGCAGCATGTATCGGGGTTCGCTTTAAGACAAAATCTTTGACCAAGATGGAGGCTCCCTGGTTGATGAGGACGTCCACACATTCCACGTGGCCTTTAAAGGCAGCCAGATCTAAGGGTGTGCGTCCCTGGCTGTTCCTAACATCCAAATCCAGCAGAGACTGCACCAGAACCTCCATAGCTTGATGGTGACCATGGTATGCCTGAAACATTTAAACTCATGGTTATGTTAAAGCTGATAATATAGTCATCAAGACCCCACCACAGAATTGTTGTTAACCAATAGAAACAATTATTGTAAAGATGTCAAATTATCCTTTGGCCGTCTTAAAGTAGGACTGAATTGAAATATCCAAGCATTTGATCAAAAAGAATGAAACTTATTCTTGCACTGATGTGGTGTGGAGCACTTTTGTAAAAAGTACATACAGATCCTTTTTATTTTGAATTCTTAAAACAAAAAGTCATTAAAATATTTTTGCAAGCCATCTTTTGGGAGAGAGTGGTAATTGTCTATCACTAATGAATCATTAGCTTGAGTGCATTCACCGCATTGGGCTGGTTTGTTAATAACTGATTATTACACTGCTAATTTCATAATTACACCTATGACGGAGAATCAGGGCAAAAATAAACGGGACTATTGACACTTTCTATATGTGTGACTGTGTACTGAACACCAGAAAATAAATGATAGAAGTGGAAAAGATGTAGCAGTCAATACAGACTACTTAGCTGTTGGCCAGTCAGTTTTCTGGTTCACAACAGAATTAGCATAATGAAATGAAACCAATAAACTATTGGTCTAAAAGTAGCAGATGAGTCTATCAAGAAATAAACTCTACTCACAGCAAGGTGCAGGGGGCTGATGGGAGCTCTGACCTCAGAGTCATTCAGGATGTCTGTCCCTGAGGTTTCCATTAGCTGCAAACATTACAAGTTGGAACTTACTCTTGATATCATTAATTGGTTATTCTTGAAGATCAACACATTAAATATGTAACTGCAGCCTATTTTTTGTGATTTAAAAGTATAAACAGAGGATAAAAGTGTAACACTACTCACCACATCTAAGGGTGTTTCACTAGCAATCTGTAGAAGAATGAATAAGGAATTTAATTTAAACTACGTTAAAAGACCATATTTTTTAATGGTTGGCGTCCCTCACCAGCTCCAGACAAAGACGGTGTCCGTATGCAGAGGCGTAATGCACAGCGTTGAAGCCCTGATTGTCCCGGATCCCTGGATTTGCATCATTTCTTAATAAATATTCCAGGCACCTGGAAACACAACCAGTTCAGAGAACCACATTATAGCTGAATTACTGGCGATGTAAATCATCTCCTTTATTGATACAATCCTACCATCACAAGTAAACACAAGCTCCTAAAAATACAGAAGTTTCCAAGGATTACTGACTTTCCATCCGTGTCAGAGGCAGCGGCGTAGTGGAGAGGACTGCAGCCCCGCTCGTCCAGATCGTTGACGCCAGCTCCTGAGCCCACCAGAGCAAACAGGCACTGGTAGTTGCAGTTGGCAGCAGCGTAGTGGAGAGGGGTCCTGGCATAAAAACAAACACACATACAGCTTAGATACTTATTCTGATGTGATGCTTGATCCAAATCCAGTTTTCAAGACCACAAACCTGCCAAAGTTATCCTTTCTATTAAAGTCAGCTCCGATGTTGAGAAGAACATTGAGACATTCCAGGTTTCTATGAAGGCACAGGCATATTACAGGAACAATCACAATTATATTGTTTTCATAATCCATCTTTAAAAAAGGTAATATTTCTCCTGTACACACCCTCCAGCGGCTGCAGCGTGTAAACAGGTCCTTCCAAACTCATCTGGAGTATCAATATCAAAGCCTGTGTAGAGTAACAGATAACTTTAAAATGCGTAAAATGTGTAAAAATTGTGACGTTAGATGGCCCTTTTTAGGTTGCCAGTCATTCTGAATTAAAAGACATTCACCTGAATACAGGAGCTTTCGGCAGCAGTCTGAGAAGCCACTGAGAGCAGCCAAATGCAGCGGAAACATGCCATGAATCCCTCGTCTGAAAATTAAGTCATACAGATTTCTTTAATCTTATCCAAATAATTGATCCTTTTAGGCACAGAGGTGCACACTTACACATAGGCTAGAGAAACAAACATCTATTTAAGGTGCCCATCTTCATCTGCAATTAAGTAAGTACTGCAGAACCAACTATGAGCTCTGAAATTCTTTGCAAAAGAAGCTGGAGCACTTGCAGAAAAACAGCAGAGGCTTGCTTACTTTGCTGTGTCAGCTTTGTTAGTGATGAGTGTGTTAATGAGGAGCTCGTGCCCGTATCGAGCCGCGATGTGTAGTGGTGTATTTCCATTTTTATCTTCACAGTCGATCTCAGCACCTTCAGGAATCAACGGACAAAAAAACAGAAGTCAGCAGTTAGCTGCAGAATGCTAAAGGGCAACAAGAGAGAGGAAAAGACTATGAAGCAGATTCTGTTTGAAGAGCTCACCGTTTTCAATGATTACTTGAGATCTAGAAAACCTCCCATGGATCGCCGTCATGTGGAGCGGAGTCTTCCCATCTTTGCTCTAAGATGAAACAAAAACACACTGAAATCATCCAAAAGGTTCTTTTTTTTTCTTACTACAACCAAGAACTATTTGTGTTTGAAAGCAACATGTCATGGATGAGTGTTTCACAGGCTGAAAAGAAGAAAAAAAACATGAAAAAGTGGACAAACCCTTAAACTAATTCTGTTTTGAATCCCCTTTTGATTTCTGCATTCAGTCTTCTTTGGTAGAAGTCATTCTCGATTTTACATCTTTGTGATACCTGCCCACTCGACCATGCAAAAGTTTTCTAAATCTATTAGATTTCAAGAAAACTAAAATTCATCCTCATCTGTCCAGCAGACACTTGAAGGTTTCATCAAAACTGACTGGCACTCAGAAGTGTTCATAACTTCACCCACCTTGATAACAGCCCCAGTTCCGACTGAAGAAAAGCAACCCCAGATCATGATGCTGCCTCGGCCGTGTTTAACAGTGGGCACGGTGTTTAGAAATCCTTGGTGTTGTTTTAATTCCAAACATACTTTTGTCATGTTAAGTTTTCTAGACTGGAGAGGACATGATACTGTTGTCATGACGCAAAAATATCTGGTTTGTAATTGTGGCCTCCTGCTTTTTGGCAGCCCCCCCTGACCAGTTTCCGTCTTATCTTTTCAAACATGTTCTGAAATACTTAAAAGTCTTGCAACATCACCTTTATCCCACATTTTCCTCATAGAACCTTTTGTATTTTAAAGGTGTGCAAACGTATGCACCAGGTTAATTCCTCCGTCTAATTTTAACATTCCCTACAAATTCGTATTATGATTCAGTTGAAATGTCCCTGAAGAGGGTAAGCTTTGGAATGATTTATTATGGGCTTAGGTTTTACATCACAAAAAAACAGGTATTTTATCAGGAATATAAACAGCAGAGGGGAATGAGATCTGGAGGTAGCAAACCTGGAAGAGATCTGTGAGAGTTTCTTTTAAAAATATTTATTCTACATAAGTAAAAGGTTGTTTTAAACAGCTCAGGAAACATTCAGCTGCTATAAACCTTCAGAAACAATGTGTTGAAGCTTTTACATTTCATCCTTGTTTGAATGGAAGACAAGACAGACCTCTTGTAAAATGTTGTGTGTAAAAAAATGTGTAAAATATTGTAATTCAATCTGTTTAAAACCAATAAAACAGTTTTTCTGCACATTTTCTGTTTCAAAACATCCAGACATTTCCACACTTAGGCTTAACACTAATAGTAAAGATACTGTACAAAACAAAGAGATTTGCACAAACTGTTTGGGGTATTCAGTTGTAGACTTGACAACAAGTTACATAATCGATGAAGCAGTGGTCTACTTGTCACATTTCTTTTTGTGCTAGAAATCACAACAACAGTGAAGGCGCTATCACAGGATTGTCCACATCTGCCTCATGTTTTCCTAATTTGTCACTTGGCACTACTGGACCTTAAAAATTCAGAGTAGTGAAGTCATCTTAGAAGGAAGAGGCCATTTAAAGTTAACACATTCACCTGAGGCATGACTATAGTGTTCTCTGTACATCATAAAGCCACTGATGGTGAATCTTTTAACTCAAGGCTCAATGTGAGCAGGCTAATAGCTGACATCACTGTGACACCTGTTCATTTCTATGTTTTGTTTTAGCCATTTCCTTTTCTGGTTTAAAAGGATTAAAGCCTGAATATGAACTCATGGCTAACCCCCCCCCCCGCCCCAAAAATGTATTCATTCAGTCAATTTTAAAACAAAACACTATTAAATACCAAACCACACCCACTTTTAAGCAATGATACTTAAGTACTGATAAACAACCAACAAAAAAACAACATGAACTCCCTGACATTTTAGTTCCTCCTACCTTTATGTTGACCTCGGCCCCATTGCAGACGAGGAGCTCCAGGCAGAGCGCACCATGGCGCGAGGCGGCGGTGAAATGGAGAGGTGCGAAACCCTTCTCATTCAATTGGTTAATATTAGCACCACAATCAATGAGCTCGTTCACAACCACATCCTGCCCATTGTAGCAGGCCACGTGCAGAGGTGTGTTTCCAAAGGTGTTAGGCTCATTAATCTAAACAGGAAGACAAGCAGAAAGAAGGCATGTTTACATAAAGACCACATAACCTCTGCTACTATAGCAAAAACCATGAAGCCATTAAGCAAGGATCTGAAGTGTGTCTACAGTCTGTGGGTGGAACTCACATCCACCCCTAAATCCAGAAGGTATTTTACAACACTGATCATTCCACTTGAGGCTGCCGCATGTAAGGGGGTGTATGATTTCTTATCTTTGCAGGCAACCTCAGCTCCATGAGAAGCCAGCAACTTCACCACCTCTATGTGTCCTGAAGACAAAAGAAAATGAGTTAATTATGCCCACACACCACCAAGATTATTTCTCAGAAAGCTTTAAAACTCCAACTACAAGAAATCTATTCCCAAAGCAACAAAACAACTAAAGTGTTCAGATTTTTTTACCCATATATGCTGCCCAGTGGATCGCACGACGGTCCTTCTTATCAAAAGCATTAATGTTTGCGCCTCTGGAGAGTAGGAGCCTCACCATCTAAAAGCAACAGAAAAAAAAAACTGTTGAGATTACCATCATAGAGAGCTGAAGCTGAAATAACATGGACTGTTCCTTTAACAGTCAGCTTGCTTACATATGCATGGAAAGATAAGGGTTTTACCACTTAACACCACATGCAACTAATATCAGCTATAACCAAATCAAAAAATTATTTGTTTTTGGCATGTCTGAGTTATCCATGGTAGGAAATCTTTCCCAACAAGTTGCCAAAAAAAAAAAAGCCAACTAGCATTTCAAGATTACTGATTAGATATTAAGTGTGTTTAACTATCGTCTGGGGATTTCTAAGCAGTTACAAAGCAGAACCAATTATGGCCCATATTTCTGTAACTAATGTGCATGCAGCAGGTGAAATCAATGATAGGCTCAGAATATTACAGGGAAGTTGCGGCTGCTCTGACACAGCTGCCAACAGCAGATAATAAGCAAATCACTAAGAACATGTTGGTCACTTCATCTCAAATGGGCAAAAATGAAGCTGTTGTTCCGTGTTTCAACCGTACAAAGTCTATTGTGTTTACACAATCAGGAGGCACTCAGAAAGGCTTCCTGTGAGCTAAAGAGGGAGACCAGGAAGTTATATCAACAGAGAAGCGCACATAAACACGACAGCAAGCCTGATTGGACAATTTCGATTTTAATTCCTAAGACCTGACAGTGGGGCAAAAACAAGGCCGTGTGCAGCTCTGTTGGACCCTTCTTTGAGTTAAAATTGTACCTCCAAGTGACCGCTGAAGGCTGCATGGTGCAGAGCAGTCCGGCCTGCTCGGTCTGATACATTCACATTGCTGAGGAGAGGAACCAGGGCTTCGGCGCAGCGAACGGCCTTGTTGGCTGCAGCGATGTGAAGCGGCGTCTGCCAGTTCTTGTCTCTGGCATTTACGTCTGCAGAGTGTTTCAGCAAAATCTGGACTGCCTCCTGCAAGAAAAAAAACGTTATGTTACTGTTTATATTCTGCTCAAATTTAAGATGAAAAGAAAGCAGAGTGTGGAAGAATGCATGACAGAGGACAAGAGGAATATTTGCCTACCTCGCAGCAGGAGGCCACGGCCCGGTGCAGGGGAGTTAGCCACTTGTTATCTTTGGCATTTACTCTTGCACCTGCAAGGAGGACGGCAGACCGTGTCAGCCAATTAGAAGTTAAAAACCAGGGTTGAATGAAACATTTATGTATTTGGAGTTATCTTTATCTGTATATTCCACATATAAAATGACTTTCTGTTCCTCAGTGTGGTAAATGGCTTATTCACAAATATTTCCCTTTAGAGTCTGGATGGATTTAGATCAGCTCTGTTTCAACCTCTGTAACACTCACAAAAGTTAAATCAGGCCTAGATATTCTACACTAAACACAGATTCTTTAAGGCATTTTGTTGTGATCTGTCATACATTTATTTCGATTTTGGGAAAAAAAACTGTTTGGGTTTGCCCGGATCAGAGGGTCTAGAGCAGGGTTTCTTAATCCTGTTCTTCAGGGCCCACTGTCCAGCATGTTTTAGGTTTTCCCTGCAATGGACACCTAACTTAAATGAATGGGTGATTACCAGGCTTCTGCAGCACTGATGGCATGCTGAAGAGATCAGGCATTTGAATCCGGGGTGCTGCAGCAGAGACACATAGCACAAGCAGGGCAGTGGGCCCTGAGGACTAGGGTAAGGAAACACTGGTCTAGAGGCTAGAAAAGCAGGAAAATTACACTTTTTGGATTATTGAATGAGCATAGATTTATCTGCCAGTAATTAGAAACACATCTGAATATGAATTTTCCACCTCAGAATGAAAAAAGGTCGTGAATATTAAATATCCTATGTATACTAACGTGCGCATGGACACGGAAAATTCAATATGCTCCATATGTTGCTACTACTTGTTGTCTTTCTACAGCTATATCCTATAATCAGTAAAACACCTCACACAAGGTGGGCATCTCAGAGAAACGGCCTTTTGTCTGTATTATTTATTGTTTAATTAATATTTCACCACCCAGTGCTCCAAGAAATGCTATAAAGTATTATTCCTCTAAATGATTTTGATAAGTTTGAGTGTTGTATGTGTTTAGAAGGTTTTAGTACATTTTTAATAAGGAATATACACTGCTCAAAAAAAAATAAAGGGAACACTTAAACAACACAATATAACTCCAAGTGAATCAAACTTCTGTGAAATCAAACTGTCCACTTAGGAAGCAACACTGATTGACAATCAATTTCACATGTTGTTGTTCAAATGGAATAAACAACAGGGGGAAATCTTTGGTGATTATCAAGACACTCAATAAAGGAGTGGTTCTGCAGGTGGGGACCACAGACCACTTCTCAGTATCTATGATTTCTGGCTGATGTTTTGGTCACTTTTGAATGTTGGTGGTGCTTTCACACTCGTGGTTCATGAGACGGACTCTACAACCCACACAAGTGGCTCAGGTAGTGCAGCTCATCCAGGATGGCACATCAATGTGAGCTGTGGCAAGAAGGTTTGCTGTGTCTGTCAGCGTAGTGTCCAGAGCCTGGAGGCGTTACCAGGAGACAGGCCAGTACACCAGGAGACGTGGAGGAGGCCATAGGAGGACAACAACCCAGCAGCAGGACCACTACCTCCACCTTTGTTCAAGGAGGAACAGGAGGAGCACTGCCAGAGCCCTGCAAAATAACCTCCAGCAGGCTACAAATGTGCATGTGTCTGCACAAACGGTTAGAAACCGACTCCATGAGGATGGTATGAGGGCCCGACGTCTACAAATGGGGGTTGTGCTCACAGCCCAACACCGTGCAGGATGCTTGGCATTTGCCAGAGAACACCAGGATTGGTAAATTCGCCACTGGCGCCCTGAGCTCTTCACAGATGAAAGCAGGTTCACACTGAGCACATGTGACAGACGTGACAGAGTCTGGAGACACCGTGGAGAGCAATCTGCTGCCTGCAACATCCTTCAGCATGACCAGTTTGGCAGTGGGTCAGTAATGGTGTGGGGTGGCATTTCTTTGGAGGGCTGCATGGCCCTCAATGTGCTCGCCAGAGGTAGCCTGACTGCCATTAGGTACCGAGATGAGATCCTCCGACCCCTTGTGAGACCATTTGCTGGTCCGGTTGGCCCTGGGTTCCTCCTAATGGAGGACAATGCTAGACCTCATGTAGCTGGAGTGTGTCAGCAGTTCCTGCAAGATGAAGACATTGAAGCTATGGACTGGCCCGCCCGTTCTCCAGACCTGAATCCCATTGAGCACATCTGGGACATCATGTCTCGCTCCATCCACCAACGTCACGTTGCTCCACAGACTGTCCAGGAGTTGGTGGATGCTTTAGTCCAGGTCTGGGAGGAGATCCCTCAGGAGACCATCCACCGTCTCATCAGGAGCATGTCCAGGTGTTGTAAGGAGGTCATACAGACACGTGGAGGTCACACACAATACTGAGCCTCATTTTGACTTGTTTTAAGGACATTACATCAAAGTTGGATCAGCCTCTAGTGTGTTTTTCCACTTTCATTTTGTGTGTGACTCCAAATCCAGGCCTCTATTGGTTAATAAATTTGATTTCCATTGATGATTTTTGTGTGATCTTGTTGTCAGCACATTCAACTTTGTACAGAACAAAGTATTCAATGAGAATATTTCATTCATTCAGATCTAGGATGTGTTATTTTATTTTTTTGAGCAGTGTATTTTCCTCACTCACAAAACGCCTGTTCAAACTAAAACTTCTATTCAGATCTTCCATTATAAATTCATGTAAAATAACCTTTTATGTTTTAAACTGCCTTTATTTTTACAAAAATTAAATAAGTAACTTCTGGAAACCTAAACATTTTTATATGCTCAGTTTTGTTTTTCTATTATTATCCAGACATGGAAAAGGATATTAAATCAATTTTTAAAACTGCATAGGAACTCTGTAAACTAGTTACATTGAGCTGCAATTTAAAGTGAGGGTTTTCCAATATTAAAAAACATTTAAATCACAAAAAAAGCCAACCATTTAACTATTTTGGGAGGGCATGTTGTGTTAAAATGGTTCCTCCATATATAAAGGCTTCGACCCAAATGTCCAGGGTTCCAATCCAGACTTCAGGAAACATACCTGAAAGAATCAGCAGCTCTATTATTTCTGCATCTCCGAGATAGGCAGCAGCGTGCAGTGGAGTTCGCTTCTCGTTATCCTGTAAGAAGTGAACAGAGAAGCATCGCTGTGGTTAACTGAAGCACAAACGACTTTAGTTTTTCTCCCAGCTTCACTCTGGGTGACTCTGATCTGACAGCAAAAGCCATCATACAGAGGTTTATTAAAGACAAATCTACATGGAATAAATTCACTGTTTTACTGTCGCATTCTAGTCAAACAGAAAGAAGTGCAAACCAGCCAGACTCTGAATTAAAACACCCCCACCAGAACAGCAACAGTGAGGTATGCAATAAACTAAGCTGAGCCAGTTATGCAGTGGGAACTGTAAAGTCAGACCATGCGCTGGTTTGTTTACAACCGACAGAAAGTGCTGCACAGGGCCTTTCAAGGGCAACTACACACTGGAGATATTTAATTCAGTTTTGCTGAGATGTATTTAAGCTATAGTGACAATATGAGGAAACAGATGGAGATATAGATGGCTGCAGGGATTACCTGCACATTCACATCCTCTTTTTTGAATATGAGTGAGCGGACGTCATCTGGGTCCACGCTGAAAATGGCTTTCAGCAAAGGAGGCTGTGAAAGAAGAAAAACGCATTAAAACACTCAATTTAAACATATTTCTGCTTAATATATAGCACAACATTCAACTGTCCTTAGAACATCCAAAACATAAAGCATGCCAACTAATCTGTAAGTAAGAACCTTGTAGGTATTATTTGTCATGCAAACAGCTTTAGTGAAATTAAAAGATTGTAAAAAAAAAAACCTGAAACCTTAAAACTAAAAGACACATCAGGGTCTTCATCATCAAGCACCACGACACACACCCGGCTCATCTCCTCACAGATCAGATCCTCTCATTTTACCCAGAAATGTAGAACTATGAGAGCAGCTGGTAACTCAGCCCTGAATCACAACCAACTGATTATGCTTTTAACGTCGCAGTGGGTTCTCAGAATCCGATCTGCATTTACAGAGAAGGCAATTTCTAAAACTGTCACTGTCTGCTGGCAAGCAAAACAAAGTCAATTCCATCCCACAGAGATGAATATGAGTCTTTCAATAAATGCAGCTCCATCTTCAAGTTCCAGATTAGACATAGCTGCCCATCTCCACCATGTTTCCACATAAACCTGACCAAAAAAAAGAAGCATGCAGCTGATCTGACTCACATCCAACACACAATCACAAGCAGCCAATATCTAAAAGCGAAAAAGTGAAGAATAATAAATGAAGTTCTTTGTAAAGTCAAACTCTTATGCATCGAGTGAACTGGCTTCTTCAAAAAATAGTTAAGTAAGCTCCAGCTGCTGTAGGAGGTCACACAGGCAAACAGGCATGTGGACTTTAAACAGCGTAGGCTGCGCTGCACAGGGAAAATACATAATATAAAAACAGGCAAATCGTATTGAGCATATTTCAGTGTTTTCAGGAGAAAAAAAAATTGTCCATAACCAATTTCCTAAAAAAAAAAATGAATTAAACATCCCCATGGTCAGATGGGATTTTAAAACAAGCCGACTAAATCCATTTCAAAGTTTTTTATCTGTTACACTGACATGTTAACATCACCAACACTTCCTGTAAGACAAGGCTCTATTAAAACCATCACCCAGGTCTCCTTTAAAAGTATTCAAAACAAAACATCAGACAAGGTGAGATTACCTGGTCACAAAAAGTGGCAAGAGAAAATGCTTTAAAAAGAAATCAGATGTGTAACAACCTGGGGTGTCTTCAACAGTCATTTCTTATACTACTTATGCACTGAGGTTTTAAAAAGCTTGTTTAAGAGCCGCTCAAATGCTCCATTTATACCATTCCTATGGTTTAAAATCCTTTTAATGAAAGTGTCAGACTGACCAAAGTTTTAGCTGTATTAAGGATCGAGTAATGCAGCATTGCCGCTCTCCCAATTGAGTCTGCTCACTGCCAGTCAGCTGGCTGAAAGAAAGCTAACACTTTTATCTCACATGGACAAATGAAAGATTTGGCTGTTTGGACAGTCATGGCATGGAAACTAGAGGAGTGCCATCCATCAGTCTCATCAAGGCAACCCAATTTTAAAACTACAACAGGTGAACTAAGAGCAATGTGTCTGCAAAAAAAAAAAAAAAAACAGGCTCTACTGGAGCCAATAACTAATAACTATCTAATTAACCAGCTAATATCAGCTATTTATACTTCTATAAAGAGCAGAATTCTGAAAAGGTGAAATATTCTGCACGGCGCACAGTTGAAAACTAATAAAGGAGTTAGTGGGTGTTTATATTCTTAGGTCTATGTATTAAAGATGACAATAATATAAAAAACAATAACTTATATTATTTACTTGCAGCTTGCATAACTGTTGCTTTTATGTTTGAAATAAAAGCAGTAAGATAAGGTGTTAATTTTTTTAATCTTTAAATCTTTGTATACATAGAGCAAATTTGTCAAACTGGCATTTTTGAACTCATGATTATCATATCGACTCAAGTCTAGTTCTAATACTACTTTTAGACCCTTGTAGGACATCACCTGCTTCACTCAAAGAAATATTAAATAAAGTTTAACATTTAAGAAGAGATAAAAAGTCTGATCAAATGTGTGTCTGAGTCATGTACTGCTGTGCATAAGACTACATCCATGAGCTAATTCATTCCCCCATACAATTAGAACAATGCAGCAAGTAGAATCACATTAATTCACTAAGACTTACTGCCTCATTTAACCCACCAAGCTGCCCAGCCAGTCACTTATAGCAGCCGTGCCGCTTGGAAGAGGTCATGCAGAAAAGACATCTTCTAGTATGTATGCTGGGGCTTCAGCAACTAACTACGAGTTACAAGTAAAAAGATAACTAGCTATCCCTGAACCCAGCTTATCTTTCTGTACCACTTCCACATATCACAACTCTTAAACCTTTCCACATTTGTCATGACACAAACTTAAATGTTAACAATTTTGGCCATTGTATGTGAAAGAACAACACACATTAGTGCACTAAAGTCAACATACATGATTTTCATTTTGTTTGGTACAAATAAAAATCAGAAAAGCATGGCGTGTTGTATGCGGCCCTCCCGAATCCTTACACTGTAGGAAAAAACTTGTACTTCAGTTACTGCTGCAGGTCTTATGTCTCTACCAACTTTACACATCTAATTAAATTACATTTTTGCCCATTCTTCTTCGCAGGATAAACAATCAGGCCGTGTCTATGAATATCAACTTTAAGTCTTGCTACATTTTGCTTGATTTAGTTCTCGACTTTGACTAGGCCAGTCTAACATAGGAAAACTTTTTTTTATCTAAAGTTATTCCACTGCAGTTATGGCTATATGTTTAGGGTTGTTTTCCTGCTGGAAGTCAAGCCTCACCCACAGTCTAGTCTTCGTCCAACATGTCCTGTATTTATTTATTTCGAGCCATCTTCCTATCTACACTCACCAGCACCATTGTCCCAACTGAAAAGCATCCCTGCAGCATGAAACTGCCACCACCATGGTTCCCCATGGGGATCGTACCATCAATGTGACGTATCACACAAGTGTGTCCACTTGTGGAAAACTGTAAATGATACATCTTATAGCTTTCTTTCAACAAAGGCTTTCATTTTGCCAATCTTCCATTAAATCCAGATTTGTGATTTGTGGAGTGCACAGCTAGTAGTCGTCCTGTCAACAGAAGCTCCCATCTGAGCTGTTGATCAGTCCAGGCCCTCCAGCGGTATCGAGGGAAACTTGGCATTCTGCTTTCGTAAAATGTCCAAAGCTTGGGATATTGTTTTATAATTACACATGTTTTAAACTTTTTTCCAACTTTATGCATGACTTTAAATTACATAAAGATCGCCTCAATTTACCAATTAGATGCGTTTTAATTGTAACTTATGGCAACCGGATTTTTTTATTTGGTATCAAGAGTAAAAGGGGGCAGAGTAAATAAGTGCATCGCACTTTTCAAATATTTATTTATAAACACTTTGCAAATCATGTATAATTTTCCCTTAACTGCATCATTATAGTCTACTTTCAGTTGATCTAGTACATTGGGTGACTGTGACTCAAAGGGAAGAATAATTCTCTTGCAATCCAAAGGCTGTGGGTTCACTTCCTTTATTACCCTCACATGTCAATGTACCACTGGGCAAGGCAACCTCAAACCAACACCAAATTGCCCACCAATCTGCATACTGGTGTTTGAATGTGTGCACGTTGGGGAGTGTGACTGGGTGAATATGGCTCCAGTGTAAAGCGTGTTGAGTGGTCAGTCTTACTGGAAAAGCTATATAAATCCCGTCCGTTTACCAAGTTAAAGAGGTATGAACACTTTTGCAAGGCACTGCAGCATTTTAAAGAATCACTTTAGATGCTTTACATGCTCGCAAGTAAAAAATGTTTCCTCTCGTCACAGACAGAAACCATTTATGCTATTTATGGTTCTCCAGTCCCGGACGGGTGTTGAGGGAAATGTTCTACGCTCCTCTCAAGCCGTTCGCCTGTGTGTGCACCTCCTTTCCTCATGTAGAAGCCAGGCCACTTAATACCATCACCATGGAGACCGCTCACTGGCAACTCCACTGGCTCACAGGAGCCCCAGCCTCATGATCATTCAAGCACACAGACAATAAAGGACACCTGCACGTACATATGTGACAAGAATAGCAGGCATGTGCAAAACACAACTCCTTCTACTGCAACAGAAAGCTATTCTCACTTTCAGAAGTGGGTGTCAGGTGTTAAACATAGCAGTATAGGACCTATATCTGCTTCCACTGAAGTGTCAGACATCTCATTACAATTATTAGCAGTAAGCACTTGGATACACCTGCATAAGTAGCATTCAAGTAGTAGAAGTCAGCAAATGGCTCTAGAAAGATTTCCACGCATACAACAGAGGCCTGTTAGCAATATAGCTTAACTTTCATAAAATAAATAAATATAAAAAGGACTAAACTGACACACGACTTTTCATAGCTCACATTTCTGGAGTCTATTGTCCCTCAATAATCAAGTTGTAGTTGCCTTCAGACTGATTACAAGTTAATCGCATTGCAGTCGAAAAGTGTTTATTTTAGTGTTTTTATGTCATGCACGGTTTTAGTTCCAATAAATCTGCGAAACGTGTGTTTCCAAAGTGTAAAAAAATGTCACAAACGATCAGTTGCAACAGTCAACTGATCGTTTTAGCTCCAATGGTAGTCATCGCACACTTCATTACAGGGATTTAACCACTAATATCAACCGCGTATTCACTTTAAGCGACCAATTAAGTCCACTTTAGTTGCGGTTTTATCCCAATATCCTACATAATCACTTCCTATATGAGTAGCCATCATTTCCCATCGGCTATGACTAATTGCTGGGGATAATCACTGCATCATTAGCTGGTTTTAACTTCGTAACAGCTAATCTCTTACTGATGCTAACAACAGGTTTTACATCTGATACGCCAGACTGTGCTTTAACTCACTCGTTTTCACCCAATTCTTTTCAATTTGGTTCCTTAAATGCCTTAATTTAAATGCTTCCGTTTCAGAGACTAGCCTCGAATTACATTCCGTTGGCGAATGCAGAAATGGGGAGAAGCTAAGCTAACATTAGCATTTTTTTAACACGAAACTGACTTACCTGGTCTCGAATTTTGAGAACCACCATATTTCTGTGATTTTAACTGTTCTCGTGTAGATTCATAAATAAATGTTGGTCACGTCTCCCAAGCTGTTCTGACGGACGCCTAACTGGACTATATCGTAGCTCCTGCGTTAGCGTCCTATGCTGATGGCATGAAAGCAGAGAGCCAGCGGAAAGTCCATAACATTGCCGCCACCGTATTTCACCCCTCAAAAAGACGGCGTACCATTGGCTAACTGAGCGCAACGTATAAGTAAAAGACTTGATGGTTGGTTGTTGCTAACACTACTTTTTGACAGGCGCAACATTATAGTATAAGAAAACATTTTAAACGGGCTAAAAGCTATTTATTTTATTGTGTTACGCAGCAAAGGCCAATTTTAGCTTAATGTTAAAAGCTTTATTGGAGCTGTTGAGTCGTGTCATTTCTAATTACTCACATAAGAGTGACTCACCCTTAAGTTTCACAAGTGCAGGACTTCCAAATAGGTATTAATATGAACACTAGGAGATTATGATAGCTGACTGGAAACATCTCCTCCTAAAATAAATGTATAAATATCTGAAGCTAAACAAGCCAGGAGCTATAAATCATGTATACAATATTGAGTTGGCTGGGAAAGTTGAGTTTCCTACACATTAGCAATTAAGAAGGATTTTAATGCTATGCACTTTCACATTTGACGAAATCTCGCCCTCTAGTGGCATACTCTTTAACTACAATTAAGACTTGAAGTCAAATGTACATGTCTGCAATATTTATTTTAGCCCGATGGGCATGTCGATAGCTTTTGGAGTTAATTGTTTAACAAAGTGATAATAATTTGTAATGACCTAGAATAAACTGATAGAACAACATGTGCTCTATGTGGTGCAATTGATGTTATTTGAGAACTGCGCAAGGTTGCACAATGGTCCTGAGTGTCATGGTGTCTAATCAGGAGTATTTAAATAATTTTGGGAATGTTGCAGCTACAGCAGCTGTAAATAAAAAAAGTGATCTCCTGTACTCAATGAAACCATGACAAGCAGAATGAACAGAAGTTACATAATGGAAGGTTGCCAGAAAAGCTTCAGTAAAAATACTGCTTAATGGTGCTGTCTTTGACTAACTGTTTCTGTCGCAGTGTTGGTAATAACCTTTATTAATATTATTCATAGCTGGATTTCCCATTTATACCATAGTAATATAAAACATAAGTTTCCCTTTTGTTAGAATAGGACAAAAATGCTCATAGACATACAGTACAAGGATAAATGGCCCAAGGTTTGTCATGAACGACCTGAGGCTTGGGCACTGGGTATGATAGTGGAGCAGCCGGTATAACTGGTTTGATTAGAAAGCCACAGCACACTTAGATTAAGGATGGAAATCCGCTACTACACAACCTACCAGATAGACACCACAATGGTGATACATAGTCTGCGGAAAATCACTGAGGGAGAGCACATCCATTACATTGGAGTGCCAGATATAAAACTACATGCGACCTTCTATTGAGGCTCTTCGTCATCCTCTAACAGACGGTGACGGTCCGAGACGGGAGCCTCAGCGCTGATCTCTGTAATCATTCCTCTGCCTTAATTTAGATTAAAGGAGCTGAAAGCTAGAAACTGTTTGAGAGTTGTTCCTTTAAGAGTCAGAGTTAGATAGAGTTTGTGATCGCTTCTGGGGACCAAGGACGTCTGACCGCCAACGGGGTGCGGTAGCTCGGACAGCAGGAACAGGCCCAGAATATTCAGCAGACTCTGCAATCTATACCATTTGTAGCGACTTATTGAAGGCAACTCAAATGAACATGTTGCTTATTTGCTTATTAGCTCTAAGGAGAAATTGCTACTCATTTTATGCAGACCTTTGGATCTTTCACAGTCCTAGTCTGCCTCCAGCACTATGCAAATGTATTCATATTCCTTGAGTTTTTCCACATTATGACACATGAAAACCATAACATTATGTATCTGTTTTTGGGATTTTATAAGGTAGACCAACACAAAATAGTGCAACCCAAGCAGCCAACTGTTTTCAGAATTCATCTGCTTAGTAAATATATCCCATTAATGTGTAATTTAATTTATGAATAAATACAGCTGTTTTGTTAAAGTCTCAGAGTTGCTAAGCATCATGAAGAACAACAAAGACACCAGACAGGTCAGGGATAAAGAAGATGAGACATTTAATGTTTTAAAACATTTCACAGAACGCTGTTCAGTCCATCACCCAAAAATGAAATGATCATGTTAACCAACAATGGTGGGATCATCCACCTGTGCTAAAAGGCCAGATATTTGAGAAGCATCTTCAGAAGCAGCCAAGGGCCCCATGATATAGGAGCTGCAGGGATTCCCTGCTCAGGTGAGAGTATCAGTTGACAGGACAACTATGAGTTGTGCACTCCACACATCTGGGTTTACTGGCAAGAAGAAAGAAAGAAACACAAAGTCATGTTTGTAGGTGAACACAAGCCATATAGGAAAGACAAAACAAGAAAAATTTTAAAATTGATAGAGCTCAATATTTGGCAATCTGTTTTTTTCTAAAATCCCAGTATTGAAATTGTTTGTTTTAACTAGATATAATATAACATAACATTTAAGTGTTAAGTTAAAAAGTACATCAACAACTGATCACCATTTAGACTACACAGAGAAAAGTTCATTTATTTCAGGTGTGGCGCTGATGGTGTAGGGGTTAAGTGTGCAACCATATGCAGAGGATATAGTCCTCAAAGTGGCCGTACAGGGTTCGAGTCCTGCACCTGGTGACATTTGCCGAATGTCTCCCCTCTTTCCTGTCTGCCTACTGTCAAAAAAACAAGGCCACTAGTGCTGAAAAAAAAAAAGAAATTTATTTATTTCAGTAAATTAGCTCATTAAGTTAAACACATTATATAAATTAACTACACACTAAGTCATGTTTTCAAGCCTTTACTTCTGTTAATTATGATTTTCTGCTTACAGCCTAATGAAAACATGACATTTAAGATTAGAATATTACATCAGAACAATAAAAACAACTTTTTTAATACAGATTTGTGGGCTTTTTGAAAGGTATGTTTTCTGAATGCTTAAAGGTTGCTATTTTCAAAACAAAAACTCCTAATCTGACAAAAACAATCCTTGTTGGAACATATATTCTAATTTATTGAATATGACGGTATATACAAGTTGGAAATACATAAAGTTTGTTTGCAAATAAAAGCATTATTTAGTGATTAACAGGACTGAGAAAAGAATGTGGGATATGTTCACCAGCTTTTCTAGCTGCTCTCAAATTTCAGTGTGATGGATATAAAAAACAAGAAAAGAGGAGGGGAAAATAAGATTGGAGCTATGCGGATAAGGTTGCTAACACACTGGTCACCTTTGCTAGAGGTAATCCCCCTGGATCTGTCACTAAACCCCACAAAAGCCACAGCAACCCCGGCAGAAATACTTTCTCACCAAGGGTGGCTATGATGGAGCTGTTTTCCCACAAATTAAATTAGGAGGAGGAGGAACAGAGGAAAAATGGCACAAATGAAGAAAACAGATGCTTAAGGACATACCTTTAGTTTTTACAGCTCTGCTCTAAAACTGCACTCTGACCCTGTGTTTTCACCTTGCTGCAGTTTGAAAGACTAAAAAAGAAAGGGCCTGGCGGGGATAACAGAGCAAAATAAGCACAAATCTACTGCAATAAGATGACGACATTTAAAAAAATATTTTTTGAATTACAAAGGCATTTATTACTTTTAAAAATAGTTTAAGGCCTGAGTTTAATATTTGATGCAAATCAGCATGATGGAGGATAGAAAGAAAGTTTTTTAGTAAGTTTTGTTAAACATCAAAACACTCATGTTTACATATTTGTCAGGTCTAAAAGGCTCACTGCATTCCTACCGATGTGAACACCCTGCTGAAAAATGACACGGTCCTTTGTCTCCAGATAACAGCTGTGAGGTCTTGAAGAGACAACCACAGAGATGTGTCTGAAGGATAGTGCCTTGTGATGCACTGATGTTTGGCTCTCGCAGACATCTGTCCAGATGTCAGGATGAGAGATAGAACACAGCTGGGCAGGATCCTGGGATGAAAGCGGTGTCACTCGCCGTGTCAGTCCCAGCTGCTGTGGGATGGTGCAAAGACGGGGAGATCTTGAGCTGCCGGTTTCCCATCGCTCTTCCAAGAAAATGATGCAGAGCCAAGGGTCACATTATGAACAAGTCCTTGTCTCCTAAGCGGTTTGTGGAAAAGACAGGTCCTATGAAGAAAAAAACATTTTGGACCATTGTTTTATTCTATGCTCTTCAGCTCACCTCATAGGTTTTCCAGGACTTTGGCCTGGGGTCTAAGATGGCTATTAAAGTAAGGTGATTTTGTGTCTGGTGAAGCATTTCTGTTTTGATTTGCTCATGAATGACCCAGTGATGACCCATTTTCAGGTTTCTGGCAGAGTTCACCAGATTTCTATTTCAAATCTTCTGGTATTTCAAAGAATTCCTGACACCACAGGCTCCAACTAGGTTCCCATTGTTTTTTGAAGATAAACAGGCCCACAGCATCACAGATCCTTCATCATACTTAACAGCAAGCATGAGGTGCTTTTCCACTTTCATCCTTTGTTTTAACTCAAACACACCTGAAGTGCCCATTTTTAATAGCTTAACTGACCAAAACACTCAATTACAATTAAAGTTTCTATATCATGCAGAAAATTACACATCTTTAAATCTTTGACAGTAGAACCCAAATACTTTTTTTTAAATGCCTCCCAAACAACCAGCTGGGATGCACAGTAGGTAGCATCTAAAGGTTGTTTTGGAGACTTGTGATACCAGTACTGTCCCTTTGTGCTGCAGTTTTCTCAGTAAGGTCCGGATATGTTTTTACCTCCTTTATTATTCTGTGCAAGTTAAACATTGGTCCTTGTCTGGCCTAGTAGTCAGTGGCTGGAAGAAATGTGTCTCTCTTTTGGGTCATATTTTTGCCCCTGTAAAACAGAAAGTTATGGATTATTAATTAGAATTAGTACAGTACAAATAAAAAGAATGCTTGATATAGTATATATATGTATCTGTAAGAGATTGTTAGTGGGGCTACAAATATTTGTGCACCAGTTCTTGTATTTTCTAAAACATTTTGGGTGTGATTATACTTCTGTAATAAAATGCGTAACAATTGTGAGGCTTTTTTAGACAACTTTAACAGGGGGGCACTGACAGAAAACATTCTATTTTTGTTGACCTTGGTCTCCTGCTGGTTTGTTGGATTGTGTCCACGCCTTGGAGGACGAAGGATGTATACCTTCAAAAAAATACGTGGATAAGAGAGACAGCATCCTATGTTGTCTTGGAAACACTGACCTCAATACATAGAGGAAAAGAAAAACAATTTAAGGAGATTTTGAAGAATTTTGTGGACTTTCTTGAACATCAGGTACCACAGTAGTACTGTGGTATTGTGATGCTGTGTTGCTGTTTTTTTTTTTATGTGTTTTTAAACTGGTTTGAATTGATTTTGTTCCAACACAACACTGTACATGTCTAAAGCCTCCACTTTTGTTCGGTTGAATGATGTTAGATTACAAATTTTTTATTTCATATTGGGACAATCTGTATAAAAACAAGTAAAAATCTGATATAGCAGCAATAATGGTGATAAAGAAAAAATTTAAATCTCAAAACTTTAATAAATAAAGCATACATCGTTTTAAAAAAATAAAGCTATCAGTTTACAGATATCTTCACTTCTTGTAAATCCACATTTGTATTTCTTATCATAAAAAGCCACTTTGAAATTAAAACAAATTGAGTTTAATTGAAAAAGGATCTAACTCAAAATACACATCACTAAAAGTTCTGATTTCAAAACTGTTTCTTTTGCAAACTTATACAGAGTTATATATACATCAATTTATGATGTTAGTTTCAAAAATATATTTTACATTCTTTGACCCCAATATTGAAACTCTGCATATATTCATTGATCTAACTGGAACACAATATTGCTCCTTCCTAGAGTCTTTCATAAACTGTCCACTAAGGTCATAAATAAAAAATAAAAATACAATATCTTGTTTCAAATGACATTTACATTTTGGCAGGTAATATTAATTGTAAATCTACCAGGTTCTGAAACTTTAATTTATTTAATTTCACAAAAAACATGTATTGGTTGGGTTCTATGATTAGTTTTCACAGTTTAAATAGCTGTTATTGAAGAATAAAAACGAAATTGGATTAGTTTTATGTTTCCCCACACTATTAAACAGTAATTTACGTTAAAGTATAAAAGGACTGTAAAGGATAATGTAAACTGAGGTAATAAATTATTCCATTTACTTAACCATAAATCAACAAAACAAAAAGCCATCCCTAAATGACAATTACCAGTATGGCCATTAGATGGCGCTGTTACTGTTTTAGTAGCGCTTTGGAAAAAATGCTATTTTTAGCAGGTGCGTCACTGCAGCTGTTCATAGTTAGAAATCCAGGTTTTACAATAAAATCACACAATAGCTTCTTAACAATTAAGGCAGTTTTGTTTTCTCATACAATTTAAATGTCGCATGCAGCATTTTTAAAATAACTTTGGGGTAAATTTAAAACCGAAAAAGTTTTTAAATGTAGTTTATAGTCCCGCTTTGGTCATTTAAAGCGTTTGCAATATGACAGAGGCTAGAGCATTGTAAAAGTTATCGTCAGATCTAGTTCGATGTGCTGAGGAAAGAAGGACAGTCGGGGCCGCAGAGATTATGCGAGGACCATGGAGAGATGAAAACAACCCTCTGTCTGTCTCAACAAGCCTAGGATTTTATAATTGACGACCAAGCGATGCTATTTGTAGCTCTGTCCTCTTCATCCTGCTTCAGACAATCATCACATCCAGTCCTCCTCAAGGTAGACCGACAACACACCACGCAGAGCCCTTTATATTTAATGTGACGAGAAATTCAACGCGACAGGTGTGCTAAAAGTGTGTTCACAAAAAGACTGGCATGTTTTCTATAGTTGTGGGTGGTCAATATATGACATGTTTTATTACACCTCGTCCTTCTTCTGTTTCTAGCTTCAAAGATAGCGCAATAGAATACATATATACATATATATATAAATATACATACATATATATATATATATATATATATATATATCAGCGCATTAATATTGAGGTGAACGTTGGTTCTGCGGTCGAACAGGTGGTCATTTCACTCTGCAGTGTGAGTCCACCAGTGAAAGTGGACCGGAACTGTCTCTATTAGACTGTCAGTTCGTGACATCCCTCCCACACCTGTAACACAGGAAATGTATTTTCGCTGAATACTTAATTGCCTCATCATCACTGCTTTTGCAGACTGCTAATGGATGGGAGCTATTGTAGTGCGGGCACTCTGATCTATAAATAGACCTGCTTGCGAAAGTATGACCTCATCGCTGGGGAAAGGGAGGCGTGAAAGTGCGTATTGGAAATATTGTCAATTAGCTTGGATGCATCACACAGCTGTCATAAACCTGCAATGACTTATACAAAACTGCCATTTATAGTGCTGTGCAACTTTTCAATCAATTCTTGTCTTTTTTTTTTTATTTTTACAAGTTGCTTTCAAAACATTTGACATTCTTGTCATCTTTCAAAAGACTTTTAAAAAATAAAGATTAACATGTATGTGTGTGACAGACTTACAGTATCTTACCGATCTGTTCACAACCTCTAGAACCTTTTCACATCTTGTTACAAACTTCTATATATTTTATGAGGATTATACGAGATAGAAACACACAAAGTGGTGCATAACTGTGCAGTGAATGGAAAATAATACATGATTTTCAAAATTCTTGTTAAAAATCTGACTTGCATTTGTTTTCAACCCCATATACCCTGATGATCTTAAGTAAAATCAGGTCCATCCAACTGCCTTCAGAAGTCACCTAATTATTGAACATAGATTATCTCTCTTTGATTTAAATTCAGTATAAATACAGCTGTTCTGTGAAGGCCTCTGTGGTATCTAATGTCTGGTTCACACAGCAGGATTTGTATGCCGATTTTTGCCCTGATCTTCCCTTTCTGACATGCCCGATCATCATGATGGCTCTTAAGACAATCTTATGAGATATTCCTGCTGTGTGTGGTGTGTTAAGAGTGATCTAGTCTGTTCGGAAGGACGTCGGGACCGCTTCGACCTCAAATTGGGGATATTCAATAAGTTGGACTATCTTGGCCTGATATTCTAGCGTGCGGGGTGTTCCCAGAGGATAAATGAGCGTGCAACCTGTTGAATGCAACGTATAGCCAATCAGAAAGTGAGGTGACAAAAACACTGATGGGAATTACTCATAACTCACGTTTGATCTCGAGAGGGTTTTGCAAGATTTCCCATCTGACATCTGAATGTTCGTGAGTGAAATCTGGATCTGTAGGTGTACAGAGCTGATAATAACATAATGAATAATAATGAATGGTATTTATACAGCAAAATATGATTTTAAAACAATGAAACTATCAAAAAGAGAAATAGTTTTAAAAGTTAAAAAGTAGTGACAAAGCCTATAAGTGTCATGACTGGGGTTGGATAGACCTTACTGCACAGAGTGACTGTGGCAAAAATGTAGTTTAATACTGAAACCTGCAGAGGTAATCATGGTAAGAAGGCAGAAAGGCAGTGAAACATGCACGGTAACGGAGTGAGACTGTAGAACGGAGACCGCAGCGATGAGCAAATACAACCAGTACTTAAATACAGAGCTGGGGTGGAGAAATGACAAGCAAACCAGAAGAGCAATCAAAGGAGATGTGGAGCAGCTGTGGCAGAGGGAAAGTGGGGAAGCTGAGAGAGAGAGACTAATTAGAGATATGAGGGATTGCTGCAAAGTCAACGCCAGTGACTGTGCACTTTCTCTACATGCTCATCCAGGAGGAGGGAATGCTGCAAGTCACTGACTGGATGCAATCTGCTGGGTTTCCTTAGATAGAAAAACTTTTGATCCAATTTGAATAAATAACTGAATCTGACTGCACTGTTCAATGGTTAGGATTAATTGGAATGTATGTACCTGACTGTTGTGAAGTGCCTTGAGATGACATGTGTTGTGAATTGGCGCTATATAAATAAACTGAATGGAATTGAATTGAATTAACACAGATAGACCTGAGTTGGGACACAAGAAATGATCAACAAGGGAAAAGATGAACAGAAATGTAACAGAATACATAATAAATGTACAATGAACAGAACATGAGAATACGCAAAACAACTAAACCCAAAAGCATGAACTAAAATGGCAAGACCTACATGAACATGATTAAACAACAAGGAAATTACTAAAACACCAAAGAATGCCCAAAGCTAAACACCTAGAGATTGTGAAATTTCAGCAAGGTTCTACAAAGTATTCACTCGAGTGGGCTAAATACAGATGCACACTGCACCTTTGAGATTTTGAAATGCAAATGTATAATTTTCACTCTTCAGTTATGCCACACTTTGTGTCGACCTATAGCAAAAAACAGGAAAAAAAGATCAAAAAAGGGGTTCTATAACTTGTAAAATGTACTCTCCATACCCTCAACAGTGAGACATACATTCTCCAGATGCACAATACAATATTTCTAATCCGGTGGGAATACGAGGGTGGAGCCATCTTCAGTTTTATAGTGGTCTTGATCAATATAATTTCTAAAAAGCATAAATCAGAAAATCTTTTTACATCACTTGTCAATTGATTATCTACTATATGCAAAGGTCACAGCCAATATGATGTCCCAGAGATCACCTTGTTGGTGCTAAAATGCCATTTTAAATGTTTAAATTATGTTATTTTTTTGTATTTTTATAGATATCCCTGAACAAACAGAAACAAAGTGTCTCTTTTGACACACTTCTTGTAACAAAAGGGGTAAAGATTGAGTTCAAAGTAGTTTCTTTGCTAAGTTTGTCTGTTATGCGTAGACAGAAGGCTGTTTTATCCTTTTCATTCAAGAGCCTTTTTTATACCCGAATAATTGACATAGAGTTAAAAATCTTTCTGAAAATGGTTTGTTATTGCACTGAATATGAATCAAATCATTAGAAAGCCTTAAAAAATATTGGTCAATATCTATTCAAAATAGTTTGGCCAATTAAAAGAAAAGTAAAAAGATATGAGCATTCACCAAACATTTTTCCACAGTACTATAAATATTGTTTTGAAACCAGAAATAAAGATGACTTTATTCCGCATCAAAATAAACAAGTGGCTGTAGGTGTTTTGATGAATTTCGAAGGAGAATGTTTTGACATCTTCTTGCTCTGATGGACACTTTGTCATGTCAACAAAAAGGTTTTGCAACAAATGCATCTCGTTTTCAAATTGCACGTGTTTATTGGCATCTGGTAATTCCACAGGTGTCACGCGACACCTGTGGAATTTTTCAGGAAAACCCATAAATCCAAGACCTAGCAGTGTATGTTTTCATTTAGAGATTGACAGAGGAAAAACACAGCTCATTCTTGACATGGAGGCTTTTTACTGCAGTTTGCCCAAATGTGACCCTCCAGTCGTCTTTCCATTTGAGAATATTTTTTGATATTTTTACATTAGACTTGTTGTTGGCAGGTTGTGGCTCACAGATGTCTACACTGCTCAGATGGCTTGAGGGGGCAGGTACCATCTGAGCTGTGTCATGGAGAGAAAGTCATTTTATCAGCACCTTACACTCAGCCTGACACATAATTTCATAGTACCAAGAAATGTGTTAATGAGACAAAATGTTTTCGATAGAACAAATTTTGGCAGGCATCTGTGAATTATTCACAGGACCTGATAAGTCTATTGAACTGGCGAGGAGTGTTCACAGAGCCAGCATGCTGCATGATATCCCTGCTGTCTCATACATGCCAGCTACAACGGGTTGATACTGCTGTCTAAAAGTTGGTGTCAGAATATTTCTAACATAAGTAAGGAAAATGGTAAATTTATTTATTTCCTGTATTAAAGTGAAATAAACAGTTTCAAGGCAGCCAACAGCCTAATTATGTTAGCAATTACACTTCCCTCTAGAGCTGTTCAATATGAGGAATAATGCACATGTGATTTTTTTGTTGAATATTACAAAAACAATATCAGTTGTTCTTCACCCATATTACTTCTTTCTTTTTCTTATCATTGTCATGATATCTCCACCATTCTCCACGGGCTTTAAGATCTCAGCCTTTAAAATCTAAAGAGGCTATTTGCATCAATGTCGGTAAACGTCCATCTAATACACCACATGTATTATTTGAGTGTGTGATCACACCACCCTCTTGGCATTCATGGTAAATATGTGTATTAAAGCCTCAGCTTTTAATGCAGCTTAATAATCTCACTCTGAATTTTAGAAAATCCAAATTTTAATTTGAGTAGATTAACTCAATGGGGAAAATGATTCAACATTAGGAAATTATTTATTTTATAAAATCAACTATGCTACATTTATTGACACCCCTACTGTTCATATTTTAAAAAACCCAATTTCTTTCAAATTGGACATTTCAGAGTGTTAAAATGTTGCCAAGATTCACAGGATCCCAACAGAAATGATTCACAGCTTCTTGGCCAGAGGCAATTTTTTTATTTCTGTAATATCCAAAAGATTCAGTGAGCTTTAATAAACTGGACCTAGTACTTGTTTCATCAATAAGCTCTCATTTTGTACCTCATTTCATATTGATAAATGCATAAGAGTAATCATTTCTCCAGTGGTTTTAGAAATACTAAAATTGACAACCAAGATGTGAGATTTTCTTTGTTAAACATGCATTTTTCCTTATATGCATTTCTGCTTTATGTCAGCCATTCTTGTTGACACCCTTGAACTTCTTCCATTCTATTCTTTATGTGCTCCATGATCTATTATTGGCTTGGCTTGTAAGTGTTTTCTGTTTCAAACAAGATAAATCCCCAACATGGCATTAGGTTACCAGGCAACCTTGCATACTCTGTTGCTCGGGTATAATTTTCTTTGTATAGTTATGATGTTTAATAGTAAGTGACTGCATGGCACCTTTCCAAATTTAACCACTGCTAACAGAGCCTGTAGAGCTTGATGTATGTCAGGAGGCAGGGAGGCTACGAGCTATATTTGGCTGCTGTGTTCTCTTCAAAGAGATGACTTCTAGGTCTGGACTTGACATTTCTTTCAGAGTGGAAAAAATGGTTTTGGGTCAGGGAGTTTTTCGTTGAAGGTGGTGGGGGTGAGGGGGTGGGGGGTGCTGTTGATGCCCAGAGTACAGCAATGGTCTGTGTTCAGCTGTGTCTCGTTGTTTGATACTTGCAATTTTCTGCATGAAAAGGTGACCAAGAGTTTGTTTTCAGTGACTTATGTAGATTATCATAGCATATAGTCTACAAAGATTTTATATCCTGGGGGAATTATTTTGCTTCTGTGAAGTTTTGTTAGACGTTCAAAGTCCAAACAAGTAAACAGCTGGAATATATAAATATAAAATGAAATAGTGGCTTGCAAATGTTTTGACACAAAGTTTTTGCATTTTGTCACATTATAACCCCAAACATCAATGTATTTTATTTGCAATTTAGATTATACACCAATGCAAAATAGTGTATAACTGTGGAAGAAGTATGTATGAAGAAAGGAACACGTTGTTTTCAATTTCCTTTACAAATAGAAACCTGGAAAGTGTGAAATGAATTTTTGTTTAGGCCCTTTTACCCTGATACCCCTAAACAAAATCCAGTCCAATCTATTGCTTTCATCTTAGTATAAGTTAATCATTAAGGAGAAGCAGCCAAGAGCTGCATGGAAACTCTGGAGGAGCTGCAGAGAGCCACAGGTCGGGTGGAGGAATCTGTTGACATGACAACTATTAGCTTTGCAGGCCACATTTCTTGTCTTTGTGGAAAAGTGGCAAGAAGAAAGCTATTGTGGAAAGAAAGGCAAATAAAAGTCCATTACTGGTTTGCCACAAGCTATGCAGGGGACCAACATACATGGGGAAAAATGTGCTCTGATCAGAAGAGACCAAAACTTAACTCTTTGGGTTACATACAAAATGCTGTGTGGTTGCCCAGAAATTAACTATGCACATTAATCTGAAAAAGCCATGACCTAAACAGTGGCAGCATCATGCTGTGGGCCTGCTTTTTTCAACAGGGACTGGGAAGCTGGTTGGAGTTAATGTGAAGATGGATGGAGATAAATATATGACAATGCTGGAAGAAAACCTGTCAGAGGATGTAAAATACACTGGGATGGAAGTTGGACATAAACTTTAAACACATTGCCAGAGCTACAATGGAATGGTTCAGAATAAAGTACATGCATGCATACTTTAAAAAAACCACATAATCACTACCATGATGCTGAGTAGCTTCAAACTTCATTTATGAAGCCATTTTCAGAGTCTCTTAAAACTCAAATCAATTACTTTATTAGATCCTTTTATAACAACATTGTAAAGAATGACATTTGTGCATCACATTTCCCAAAGTCCTGGTTTTGATTAGGCTCCACTGTGTGTGCTGTATCTTTTTTGAGGTTAAACAGAATCATGTGGAGAGTAGATCTGGGCTTCATCTTGGCATGCAGTCTTCAAAATGAAACGGAATCTTATTCACACCTTTATTTATTTTGCTGGTCTTGGCTGGAGATCCTGTTAAACGGCATGAGTGTTGCTGTTCAGCAGATACTGTGCAGACAAACTGCATGTAGCCAAGGTGCAGCAAATCTAACTTAGATATGTTTTTCCTGTCGTGGTTTCAATCTTATTTGCATTTACCAAATATATTCAGTGCAGCTGCATTGCAGGACATTTAGCTCTCATGAAAAGGAAAAAAAAGAGCTTGATCCTGGATTGCTGGTGAATTGTGTGGGTAGGTAGGTGTATGTGTGAGGAATATTTTAGATAGTAGAAGGGAGCATTGTGGCTTAAGGGGAAGCATTTGGCTGCTGAGACACAGAAACCGTGGTGGGTTTTTATCCTGGTGTTCTCACTGTTGTTCATCGAACCTCACTGTAGCCCTCTGGTCTCTCTGGACCCCACTTGCATTTGTTTTCACTCCTTGTCCAAAAGGAATTGGGAGGATGAATCATACAAGCCTTAAAAAATGATTTTTAAGGCTCAAACTTCAAGTAGTCAGGACAGATTCTTGCCAGTGTGGTACTTTTTTCCAGGCTCGTAAATTTTTGTTTTTCTGATTAAGTCAGTAATTATTAGGAGTTGCTAGTTTGTCCAGCTTATTTTTGTCATCTTTGTGTGTATTTGATCAGCGAGTCCATGCACAGGTGCATCTGCTTTGTTTAGGTCCAGTTCTGTAAAATCTGCAAGGTTAAATCAGTAAGAGTGATAGATGTGGTGTTGGCATACCAATTGCCTCTTAACTGTGAAAGGTTTTTTTTTTTTTTACCTTGATGGCAAAAACAGACAAACTTCAGACTTCACTAGGCCATTAGTTGTCACTGCTTACCCAGACTGCGCTGCTGTGGATCTTGCTTAACTCTTTGTTGTTGTCTTTCATCTGATGGTGCATGCCTCTTCTCTCGACTCGTCTTTTAAGTTATGGGACAGCAGGAGGTCGTGACTGCAGCCCATTCCCACTCAGCGTGAAATGTGCAGAACAAACGGATCCAGGAATTACACAGAGATTGGACACACTGACTGTATATCCAAGAGCGTTGTCCATGTTAAGGTTCCAGTAGCCAGATAGGTGTGAAAAGGGTTTTACCATCTTCCAAAGCAGAAAGGAATTCCTGTTTGAGGTAAAAAGCCTTGAAACTCACACTAAATTTTTTTTTCTTTACTTCAAAGTTTTCCGACGTTGAGCAGAATATAAAAAAAGTTATTGAAAAAGATGTTTGAACAAAATCTTTAATCTTTTACAAAGGTAAAACATGACAGTCATCTTAAAAAGAGAGCTTTATTCGCATCCTTTAGATGTATTTTAAAGCACTTAATGACCTGAATGAATGTGTTCAGAAGGAGGCCAAGGAAACATTAAAGCATATGTAAGTGCTTTAAGTGTTTTTTTTTCTCTCCATCTCCCATTTCTTAAGTTTAAAATGCTGAAATAATAGTGGGAACCCTTATGCTTTGTTCAACACCGTTGAGTTTTCTTCACATATTCTTGGAGGTCATACAGTAGTAACAGTTTTTGTTTTTGTGCTGTTGCTTATTTTTTCCACACATTTTATAAAAGAGACAAAAAAAGCTTGGTGAGACCCTTTCAACTGACACTGCAATTAGCTGGGTTTAAACAGGATTTTATGTGAGAGACCAACACACACTAATGCATAATTGTGAAGTTGAAGGAAAATTATACATGGTTTTTAGTGTTTCTTACAAATAAACATTTGAAAAGTGTGACATGCATTTCTATTTGATCCCCCATTCCTCTAATACCCCTAAATAAAGTTCAGTACAACCAGTTTCCTTGAGAAGTCACCTTATTAGCAAATGGAGACTATCTGAGTATAAATTAATCTGTTCTGTGAAGGATTCAGAGGTTTGTTAGTGAACACTGATTGAGATGCAGCATCATAAAGACTGTTAGGTTGAATGTATGTATATTAATGTTCATTCATTATTGTCACTCACATGTACTTTCTGCTGCATTCTAAAAGTCACATGCAGATGTGACTCAGTGTTCAGGAACAGCCTGTACTGAAATTGTTACTTTGATGGGTATGCATTTGCTCCTGTACTGCCTAGCTGAGAATCTCTAAATGTTATACACACTCCCTTTTTTGTAATCTAAAATGTTTGTTTCTCTTCTATATAATAAACTCTGTCGAGACTACACCTCTGTAGCTTCACACTGCAGCTGGTGTCAGTTACCCTCTACCTGCAAGTAGAAAGAGTCTCTGTCTCACTTCTGTTTGATTGACTGTGGTTTGACCTGATCACTCAATCCACCCTAGCAAAGACCAAGGAAGACACCAGTCAGGTTAGGGATTTTGTGGAAGTTGTGCAGAAATTTAAAACAGGGTTAGGTTATAAAACAATATCCCAAGGTTTGATTATTTCATGGACAATTCAATCCATTCACACCAAGGTAACTCTAGAGGACATATGGAGACCCACAGATAAAATGGGACAATGTCTCAATAGGACAGTTGTTAGTGATCCACTTCATTCATTTGGCTTTTATCAAACAGCGCAAGAAGAAAGCCATTGTTGAAAGAAAGCAATGCAAAGAGTTCTGTAGTGGAGACAGTAAACATGTTGAGCAACGTGGCATGCCTGGTCACACAAGACCAAAATTTAACCTTTTGGCCTACAAAAAACACTATGTGTGGCAGAAAACTAACTCCCCTCATCTCCCATGAACAGACCATCCCCAACCAAAAACATGGCAGTGGTAGCATCATGCTGTGGGGATGTTTTTCTTAATAGAGATGGAGAAAATGGTCAAAGTTGACTGAAAGAGATGGAGCTAAATATACAATAATCCTGGAAGAAAACCTGTTAGAGGCTACAAAGGTTTGGGACTGGGCCAGAGATTCATCTTCCAAACAACGACACTAAACATAAAACCAGAGCTACATTGAAAGGTTTTAGATCAGAGCATACTTGTGTTTGGGTGGTTCAATAAAAGTCCAGAATTAAATCCAATTTAAAATTGATGCTCACAGATGCTGTCCATCATATTTGAAAACCAATTTTCTTTCAATTTGTATCCACTCCATAATTATTGTCTCCTTTTTTTTGGTCTATTACATAAAATACTAACAAGATAGATTTATGTTTGAGGTTTAAATATAAAAAAGTTCAAGGGTTTACAAATACGTCTGCAAAGGTCTGTATATGTGTGTGTGGGTGTGTGTGTGTGTGTGTGTATGTGTGTGTCTGTATTATCAGAATCAGAATCAGAAAAGCTTTATTGCCAAGTACGTTTTTGGACATACAAGGAATTTGTTTTGGCGTAGTTGGTGCAATACAATACAAATTAAACAGTATAAACATATCTACAATATAATATAAATATATGTGCACAGTTTTAAGTGAGTGAGAGTATCTGGGCTTTATTGTTTGCTTGCATAGTGTCCTGCTTTGTGTTTACTTTTCTGTATTATGAGTACTTCTAAATGATCTTCTCTTGTTAGGATCTTCACCACAAATCTTTGTATTTATCACATTATTTGTCTTTCAATGTCTTGCAGTGTGCCAAGGAAGGGTTTCTGTCTTTGTTGCTGTTTCTAATCAACCTGCAGGGTGCACTGTTCTTGCAGGTAGAAGTTTTGCACCACTTGGACTATGTTCCATGAGTCCCTGCTTTATTTACAGGAACATTTTCCTGGCACATTTGAGCTGAGGAAACTCACAAAGCAACACAACCCAAGACGTATTATTATAACCCTGTTGATACAAAACAAAGGATGTAACAGTAAAATGTAGGGACGATCAGAAGATTTAAGATGAAGGGAGATCAGGATAGAAATAATTAAGGCATTGAAGCAACTGTAGCTCTTCACTTCTTTTCCTTCTAAAAGGGTGAGATGACCCCTGAACTATTTATAGGCAGGAAATGGGGGCTTATGCGGATTAGTTAAAAATAGAACATGTCTTAGCAGTGCATTTCACAGACTGCGCATAAGCTTTTAAATATGCTTGTTATAGTGAATTAGTCTTTATCTGCTGGGGAAACATGTCAGTGTATGATGCCATAAAAAGATCCAGAAAATCAAGGTCACCCCAGCAAAGGGTTTAAAAATACCCTCCAGCGTGTCTGCATATGGAGCCGCTCAGACATTCACATTGCAACAGAGGTGGCCGGAGCACTGTGGGATATTTCCCGGCATCCATGAGGCTGCCTTAATAATCAGAGGAAGAGCTATTTTTCAAAGGTATTGTTGCTTCGGAGACCTTTGAGGCACCACAGGAGGAGATCAGTGTTGCTGTTCTGTGGTAAAAGTAAAGAAGCGATTGCGTAGGTGGAAGTGGCTTGGACAATAACCGTCAGTCTGCCCTTCCCATAGCAAACTTGATTTCCTGTTGCCCTGTTTTTTTTTTTTTGTCTTAGTTCCTTTGAAATCCATGAATTAAGTTTTGTTTGCACCTTTGAATCATTAATGAGGTTAGAGAAGCTGTAATCTTAACTGCTTATTCTACCAATTTACCTTTCTTAATATGAAGAGATGTAACTGAAATAAAATGTTATTAAAACTGTGCAAAAGAATTAAGAAGCCTAATCTCTCTATTATGATAATCAAAATATTTATTCTGTTCTGATTATTCAGATGGTAGTTCCGAGGCAAGACGATGCTTGATTATCAACTCATAATCAAGTTTAACAAGCAGAATGAATCAGGAAAATGCCTCTGAACAGAGAACCTTTGTTTAGTTTTTAACCCATGTGGTATTTTCTAAGGTCAGCTAAGTAGAGCTGAATTACACTAAAAATCACATGTGTCTTGCTTGGGCCTTGTGTTTGTATGACGCAGTTGCTTCATTTTATTTCCTGAGGCTTTTCAGGCATATCACCATAAGAGCTCCTTCTCTTTACTGTGTTAATGAATCATTAATCAATTTGTATTTTCACTTTCCATTTTGACTCCAAATAATCAGAAAAACATTGAAATTAACAAAAACATTTATTAAAATTAGTTTCCGCTTCCTCCAAGACTTCTGCAGTGCAGAAAATGTGAATGTATGAAATAACTGTAAGACACAGAACATCATGAGATTTGCTAATATGTGGATGTGATCTAACAAGCTGTGCTGATAAGACAAAGGTGGGTTCACACTGGGCAGTTATTGGACATCAAGACAAAATCTTTCATTGTAAAAGTTTTGTGAGGAAAGTTTCTGTTCATGAGCTCGACTCTGCGGTTTGTATTTGTGATTTTCAGTGTGACAGACTCTCATGACTAAAGACAAACTATGACAAACATGACACATTGTGCAACATTGTAAAGTGTGAATGGACAGAAGTCCTCTGTTGCCCAATGTGTTGCACAATCCGGCATCATCTGTCATGAACGGGTTACTGTTAAGGTTTTATAACGTCGAGCACATTGTGATCCTTTGAAGTCCTGTATGATCTTTACAATGACACGGGATGTGGATGCTTAAGAGTTTTCCACCATAGAAAATGACTTTCAGAATGATGAAACAGTGAACAGCGGAAAGTAGACATCAGTTGTCTCTGACCTGCTCAGCTGAGACTGTGCTCTTCTTTAGACATATAACAATGTGTGGGAGCACAGTTAAAACTCTAGTCTTTAAAAGCAACATTGGAAGCAAAGCATAATATTTATGAAACAAGCTAAATACCTTTCATTACATTTAATCTCTTCTCAATAACTATTTATCACTAAAGACTTATCAATACAGCGAGGACGCAAGCCAGTGTTAGACTTGTACCTTGGCAAACTCCTCCACATGCAAAGATCCTCAGTGGAAGAGAGATGCGTGTTTAATGAAGAAAAGTTATTTGTATTCATTTAGAGATTCCTCTCAAAATAACATGCCAGAGGTAGAGCAGGAGTGTGAAAATTCTTCCGGCTGTTTACGTTACAGATTATTATAGCGCTGCCCTTTCCCCCGCCTGTTTCTGCATACTATTCTCTGACACTGCATTCTGGCTGAAAGTCAGTTTTTACACCTAAATAAACAAAAGCCTTTAGATCAGGTGACACAATTTTGCTTGAAAGTCTACTGGAAATACCGTCACAGCTTATTTTCTTCCTCTAGGTAAATTTCACCCCAACCCATGCCAAGAGAGTATATAATACAAGTTGCTGTCATTGAAAACCAGGCAAGAGTGAAGATCTGAGTGATATCCGCACAGCTTTGGTGAGTCAGTACAAGACACAATCACAATAATGGAGACCATGGGATGCTGATGAAATGTGCTGGGAATTGTAACTTCATTTCTTAATCCATTTTAATTAACAAAATGAAGAACCTTTAAATGTTATGCGTTTTTTGAAAAGAAAATATTTTTAAGTTTTTTTGATTGATACACATCTATATATCTGTATGTCTAAATACCTTTTAGGTGGATAGTCTCTAATGTAAATCGTATAAATAAGGAAAAGCATTCAAAACAACATTTGCAACAGCATACAAAATGTATCCTTTAAGTGCATTAAATGCAATCTGTTTCTAATCTTAATGATTAATCTTTAAAACCCATTGTGATTTCAGTCTTGACTAAAATAACCATCATTATGATTTTTCTCCATGATCGAGTGCCCCTAGTTTCAGGGAAAAATACCATAAGCTAAAAGCTCACTAACATACCAGCTGACAATAAAAACAGTCTTTTGAAATGCAAAGGCTTCTGGTCCAAACATTTAAAGTAAAAGAGAAGCATTGGTTTATTTTGCAATGAGACACAAAGCAGGACAACATGGAAAAAGTAGGACATAAGCAGAGTTGTTCATGAGTAGCTCCAGCGTTGTACAACAGCTTCATGGACAAACAGTTAATCAATGATTTCTAGCAGAGATGAGCACATTGATCAGTAGAAATGCAGAGAGCTGGCCTCTGTTTCCAGTCTGCCTTTGTGCCGCATGTCTATTTTTAGGAAGCCCATGGCAGCCGATGAAGGCATTTGATCGAGGACCTCAAAGTTAGAAAGCAAACTGACTCAAGGTCAGTTCATAATAAGTGGATGCTTTGAAATTGTGTTTTTTTTGTGGCTTTCGAGCACTGTTATTGTTTAATTCTTTAAGTTTGTGTATTTACATTGATTTATCACTGCGCTTTAATGGTGCCCTCTCCGGAAACAGAGACTGTTGCCCACGTCTAACTGTGTTATGAGCTGTATTGCAAAACTTTGCTGAAAATGTTTCTCAATTAAATTGTAGACATGACTGCATTTTAATGTGTTTTAATGCTTTTCATGTTATTTGATCCAACCTGTTAAGTGCAACCCATACCACCCTCAACATCCACCAGGAAATTCCACAGCACGCCAGACAGAATAACCCAATAAAAGCAGGAGCACCTGAATCATTAGCGGAGGAAACATGCTCACATACCTCACCCAGATGTACAAGCTAATTAGATTTTACCATCAAATCAATGGTTATGGTGCCTTTGTGTTTTTATGAGCCCTTACCACAAGGTAAAAGAAGAAAAGGGCTGTTTGAAGTGACAAAGCTTCAGTCTGGGCTCCTAACAGGTACACTGGGCTCTGTTGGTGAGCAGACTTTGACTTCACACCACAAATTGATCTAAGATCCTCACCGCACTTAAGAATGACTCATCATGGGCTGATGTAATTGGTGTAGAAAGGTGATTTCCCCTCTGTGCCCGGATTGCCCTCAGAACTGTGAGGTGGCCTCTAGAGAAACAAAACTCAGGAGATGGGGTGGGGCTGCTGGTGTGCATGGCGACACGTGGGAAGATGCAATTATCACGGATTTGTTCCATTGGGTAGGATGGACAAATCGGCACCTACACAGAATCACATCCGCCACTCTTCTCCCCAGGTGGCATGATGAAATCTGCGTAACTACAGCCTATAGCTTTTAAGTTCATTAAACACAGGACAACAAAACATTCTTGATTCATCCCCTCCCACACTCGGGTCATGCTCTTTTAAGATGGAACAAAATGCTCTCCGGGTCAGATCGAGCAAGATAGGAGGCGTGGCGTTTGTTCCCTTCTCACTGTTGCAACTCTTCTCTCTTCTGTTGCAACACTTAGATTCTGCTCCCCTCCTTCATCTGCAGTCCGCCTCCCTGCTGGGTTTCATCATGCACAATGTGTCACAAGGCTGCAGTGCTATGGTGATTAAGCCAGAGAACTTTGGAACTTGATTTGGATCGGGTGCAGTCATTGTTGTAATGTGAGTGGGCTCGGTTTTTAGGGAAATGGCACGAGGGGAAATATCTGTCTCTTACTTTTATAGGTTTGTGGAGATGATTATAAGCACCAGTACCATAATGAAGTGTAAAAACAGTGCTGAGCTAAAAGATTTAGCTGCCTTACCCATATCTTTTGTTTTAGCGTTTTTCTCACACCTATATGTATCATCAAACTAATTTTAGTATCTGCCAAAAGACTATCAAAACAAACCTACCCCTGTGTGAAAAAATATTTGCCCTCCTTGTTAATCAACTGTGATTATGATTTAACTATGAATAGGCCCATTTTTTGGATAAATTTTCTTACAGGGCCAGGTTGGTTTCAAATAGCTTTTTTCCCCTAATAAATAAATAATTTGAAACTACTTCCAGTATTCACTCTGGTTATCTTTGTCTGATCAGAAAATTAGATCTATTTATATAGATATTTATTTATCAAAGATATTTAACTATGACAAAGACATAAACAGAATAAATCTATAAGGGAGCAAATACTTTTGTTTAGCACTGTACACTGACAAGTTTAACTTTGAATTGCTTTAATTGCCATGAATTTTGTAGGAATTCCCTGTTTTTAACCCTCTTTTAATCTCTTTATTTTCAATATTCCTTTTACTTTAATTTATGTTGCCACTGTGCTTTGAAGACAGATCAACATCTAAATACGCAGACACTCACACAGATACTCTCAGAGTTTATGTTTGATATGAGGGAGGTGATAGACAGTGAAGTCCTGGCCCCTGGAGCGCAGAGCAGTGGCTCTCCAGCAGAGATGCTGACGTTCAATGCTTTAGCAGGACTAAAGGCAGACAAAGGCCACTAGTGACGCAGTAGGAGCTTTAATGGGCTTGCCACATTGCAGGTTTACTGGACTTTGCTTATTGGGCAGAGCTATTTCCAATCCCGCAATCCCTGATCAGCCTCAGGAAGCTCGTTATAAATAAAAAAAAGTGTAGGTTAATCACAGCTAAGAGAAGTGGGTTGTTTTTCAGGAACATGCAATGGGCAATGACTGAAGCTTTTCAAGAAGATATTTTATGTTGACTCTAGTAATGAATTCTTTGTTACTAAGAAAAGAGCAGAAAGTTTATTTTTTGTTTCTATTCAGGCACAAAACACATAAAATATTGATGTAAAACAAAATTTTCACTGCAGTCTTGCAGTTGGGTGCTTGGCAGAAATACCACTTGTAGGTTGCTTACTGTGGTTTTAAAACAGCATTTTAATAATAGTGAAGCGTGGCCCCCTTTAGTTTTCCATGTAGGTGGTGTTAGTAACTTGAAATATTCCCATGCAGCAGAATTTCTCTTCCTCGTATGCAAGAGAATGGTGTAGTTGCCTCATTTGAGCCTTCTGGTCAGCAGTGCACAGCACAAGGTGGGGGAGGGGTGCGCTTCATTATTCTCTCCTCCCAACAGCCGGGGAAAATCCAAGTCACTCCTGATCTGGTATCTCATTTGAAAGACTTTAAATGGTTGAAATTGCATGATGGAAACGTTTAGTGATTTTAAAAACTAACTTTTTAAAACCTTTGGATACCTTGATACCGGTAACTGGCCTATGCCAAACCCCAATACCAAGATATACAAATTACTCTGAACATAATCTCAGAAACACTTATTGATCTCTGTTAGTTCCCTGTTCACCTTTAGTGCTTTTTAATGTACTGACCAGAGATCCAAACAGATACTGTAACTTGAGCTGCTATGAATAACTAAATGCTCAGCTCTTCATCTTTTCAGTCGAGATGGCGATACTGAGTTCTTCTGTGTGACATAAAATTGCATTCTAATTCTGCAAAACCTTGGTATAGCCTGATACCTAGCAACTCCCCAATAAAACTCCATCTCTGTGCAAATGGAAATAGAAATTCCTGTCATGGTAATAGTTATTCATATCACTGCAACAGTCTCCTTTTGAGCAGTTCAGCCTCAGTGTATGGGGAGGCCAGTCCAGGGTTACAGTCAGCCTGCTCTGACAGCTAATATGACAGATGGAGCTTTGGGTCTTTAGCAATCTTTACCATGGAGTTGAGTGCTTGTTACCACGCTCACCAACCTGGCCCACAGTAATTTAAGACTGGTTCAACTCTGATGCGATGCGTAAATGTTCACAATAAAGGTTGTAGTTTTGCACAATAGTCTGTTCCGATATTCTACTATTTGGTTTCTCTTTTATTATAGTGAGTAAACAAAGTTTGTTACTTTTCTGAATTCGGCAGGTATCAACATCCACATAGACTAAACACAGTAGTGCTTGTTTATAAAATGGCAGCAATCACACAGCACATATCATACATTAGACTCAGGGTTATTATATGCCTGCAGAAAGCCAGCAAGCTGTGCATTTCCGTCTTGGCTTAATGGCTGTGCAGTGATAAAAGGCTGGAGGGGGTTAAATGTTTGTCCAGCTGAAACAACACAGTAAAAAACTCCTCTGTGTCTCTCCTATTCCAGTTGTCAGAGCTCCGGACCTAAAAATAGCAGCGCTGGCTCCACGCCCCTGGCAGGGGGACAGGTCAAATTATGAAGGAAGATGAAAAATTTAAAGGCGCAGGCTGCTTGGCCACAAACCCAACCCTGCATCAGTGGTCAGATTGGACATTTGACTTAGCTTTTAAGGGACCGAGTCAAATGGTGTTAGCTGTGGATCTTGGTTTTGATATCAGTTGAAATAACTCTGCAAAGGGATGTAAAAAGCATCAGAACTCAAGTTTATATAAATGTAAATGTGGATAAAATATATATTTTTAATCCAACATTAAACACTATCGAGGATATTTCAGGCAATAGGATTTTACATCTTAAAGAGGTGTTCTTAACACACTTTGAGGGGTTTATGTAATTAAGATCATGCTGTAATGCCATCTTACACTTGGCTTCTTTGGTGAGCTGAAAGCATGCTTCCTGAGTCGCAGTCCTACCCTGGATACACACTGAACCTCATGCATACCCCGGGCTAACACAGCGAGGTTACGAGCTGTATCTTAAAGAAACATTTTGTTCATTTACTGTCCTAACAGATTGCTCCTTCTACCATGAATTTGTTTTTCCCCTTACACCTAACACACACATGTAAAGTTAAGGCGTCTTTTTCTTTTGGAAACATCAGGGTAAAAAAAAGAGGGCTCATCCTATTCCTGCACCTGAGAGAACAAAACAGAGACATAAATAGAGTGAGAGACACTGGTTCAACAAATCAGAAAGGAGAGATAGCAGGAGGATTCAAGCCTCCATCTGCAGAGAGCGAGTCAGGAGACATGCCTTCTGGCAGGAGCTGAAGAAGACAGCTGTGTTTGGTGTGGTATTTTTAAACGCATCAATGCTGCTCCAATCCCTGCGCCTCGCCTGACCTATTTTTAGCCAGGGCTGGCCATTGTTCTATTTCTGTCACCTGTGAGCCCCTCAGTTGTTGATTCACATGCAAATGAAGCTCGCTCTCTCCCCGGCTTGCATTGCTGCCTCTGCGAGGTGCTCAGAGCACACAGCTTTCACTGCAACTCAGCTTTACATTTTCCTCTCTGCCTGGACACTCTGCCGGGGAGAGAAAAAAGACAGGGACATAGGCAGATAAAAGAAACAGGAGCTTCTGCCATCTTTCTCCAAACACTGTGTTGGTGTTTGGATCAGACCGAAGCAGGACTCCCGGGAAAGTAGCAGCCCTGCCGAGCGAGAGAGACGTGTGTAGTTTTTGTGTTAGTGCTTTACAGTTAGAGTAGTTCCTCAGAGGAGGAGGCAGAGGAAGAGGAAGGGAGAGAGTCGCCCGTCGTCGTGGTCTCTCCTCCCCTGAGTGGCTGAGGGGTGGCTCTTGGTGACAGGAAACGCAAGGCTGGCGATGAGACCTGAGCTCTGAGTGGAGTATGCTGCAGACGATTTACGAGGGCGAGTCAAGTTTCTCCACAACAGAGGGGCGCGTCGGTCACCAGCAGCTCCCCAACCAGAGCAAGATGCACAACATGAACAACTCAGGTGATCTCATGCTCCGCTGTCTCCGCTCATCCTGAGGACTCTATCCTCCTGTTTTTCCTGCTCTTTTGCTTTTCCCAAATCCCTTCTACCCTGTGTGCTTCTCATGCACATACCCACTTCATCTTTCTGTCTCACTCTTTCAACTGATGTGCGCTTTTTCCATGTGAGACATCTCAGCCTACTTGGAGCAGAAACTTTTTCCTGAATCAAGGTATTTTCTCTGCCATATATTGCTGTATAAATTGCTTGTCTGAGTGGGGTTCTGAAAAGAGGCATAAATATAAGTGCTTTCTGTTCCTGTTCACTTATACCAGAAATGGAGTTAACTCTGTTCCCTGTGCTTGTAGCTCGCTTAAGTGACTCACTGCGAACATGACAGGGGTGCTGGGTTCTGTAAGCTTCCATGTCTGTGTGCACGTTTCAGGGAACAGGAAGGAAAGTTAAAGAAATACCGAATGCTGGGGGATATCTGAAAGGTTTTTTTTTTTTCTGGACATTTACCACCAACTCTGCAGCTGTTCTATTTTGGGCGTAGGAATTGAATTGAAGAGTACGTGGCTGACATCAGAATGAGTAACATCTATTTACTGTATCGACTCAAGAGCAACATGAGTCATACTTTTTTTCTGTTTCTTTGTGTGGCTGCTGACAAAACTCAAAAGTATCTGTAGAAATTATGGCAGAGTTGAAACTGTTTTGTGAAACTATTCTACAGTTGGGTAACTTGCTAAAAAAAAGAACACTAAAGGTTTTTAGCGAGTTATATGTACATTTAGATTTTATAGCTGTTTTTTAAATTGGCTGTAAATGTTTTAGTATTGAAAGTGAAAAAGAGTGCATACAACAGATTTAAGACAAGATAGGATGATAGAGTGATGACAGATTCAATAGTTGTCAATAGAGCAGGTTTTTTAACAATCCGGCTATAGAGGAAGGGGGTTACTCTATTGTCTTGCTGCTTTCAAACCAAACAAGACCCGCGTAGTATTAGCACTTTGAATTCAGGCTCCTTGCTTATTCTGTGGGTCAGCTATTCTTAGGCGAGTTATTTTCAGCTTATGGTATTAGCCTGCTAAGATTAGGCGTCTGTGCGCGTTATCATTCCATCTTAAATGCTTCTGATATAACCGCCTCAGAACAGATATTTATAGAGAATTCTGCCGTTTGCCTGTTTTAATTTGTTCTTTCCACTTTAGAACAAACCACATGACGATGACTAACATTATCTCCACCAAAATATGGCTCTGTGTGGAAATGAGAGAGTTCATTAGGATCCACTGGTTGTTTGTTCATAAAGACGTGAATCAATTTATGTTATTTAGTCATGAAGAGAGCATGTAAAGAAGCTTCTGTATTGGTTAAGTTGGTTATTTGTGATTTCTTTGTCTGAAGCATAGTTCTCATCCTTCTTCCTTCCTGCTATTACACTTCAAGTGGATCAGAGAACCATGGGGCTTAATCACGATTTTATGTTGATTGGCATCAGGAGCTATTATGGTTCTATTAGGAAAAAAAAGTGATCATCAGGTGGCTTGTCAAACAGAAAGAAACTATCGAGTTTCCCCTTTTGCTCAAAATATTATGCAAATATCACAAAAAGGGACCTTTCAGAGAAGAACAATGCAGCACCCTTCAAGTCCACTTATGCACGTCCTGGATCTATTCAGGTAGTGTGCGTTTGAAGTGTTTACTGCAGAAGAGACACAAATCTTAGTGTCAGTGCTGCCTGAAAACTACATAATTTAAAGAGTAAAGAGGTTCAGAGGACAAAAGAGCTGCTAAGAATACTTTGGAGGTTTCTAAATTCCTCTTCCTGCTGTTAATGCTAAGTGACCTTTTTGTTCCTGTTGAAGCGATTTTTATGGTTCTTGGAAGTCTATAAATGGAAAAATGATCCATTTTATTATTACATTGATCAGATTGATTTACTGATTATGTACACGGAAGCCAATGTTGCGCCCATATAAAGCAGCGGATCCCAAACTTTTCAGCTTCAAATCTGCAAGAAAATAGTGGAAGAGACTAGTGACACAGACTAATGAAGTAAGTTAAGCTGCTGTAACGTTTGTTGTAGCATATAAAGCATTAGCATTTTTTACAGTTGTTTTTCTTATTTAGTTGGATTTCTGACTAGGATTCCAATTTGTTGATTTTTGTCCCCAACCTTTGGAAAAACTGCTACAGAGTAAAGGAAGGTACAAACAAACTTTAGCAAATAGCACTTCTCAGTCATCAGGCATCTACATGGTTTCCTTTTGTCCTCGTGTTTAGTATACATTGCATTGTGTGTTGTTGTTGTGTAAGTGATTTGAGGTAATAGCAGGACAGGAGACAACTGAACGCTTGGCTTCCTTCAGTCAAAGACCCGCGGTGGCTCAGCTTGGCCCGCTCTGTTAGCAGACAGCCTCCCTAACCACAGCCCTGGCTCAGCTGCAAGGACGAGCCTGCAGTCTTAAAAATAAAGACCTGTTTCCTGCTTTAGACATACCAGCAGCTCAAAATAACAAGGCACTTAATGAGAGATCCAGCACCACATTGCAGTTCCAAGCATCGGCTTATTTTTTTGCCCTCAAACATCTTCTGTATCTCTGTTTCTATTTATAATGACAGACAGGGGAATTTAGATAAGCAGCCCCTATCGGTTTCAGTTTGAATGCACACATACATTCATGTTTACTGCGTGTTTTCTTTATCTCTGTAGCCTAAACTGAAAATTAGCTCATATTCAATCGAGATACTCTAAATGTATGCTGCTTTTAATCAAAAATATGTAAAAATACAAGTAATATTGTACATGTAATACATGTATATTTTCTTTCATTTATGTTCTTAGATATGCACCTATCTACTCTGTCTTGTGACAGTTCAACCTCCCCTTTGGGGGTTGAATAAAGTCTTATCCTAATCATAATGCTGAAATTTCGCTGTGAAAACATAAAATTTCAACTTTACATCTTTAAATTTTGCTTTTTGCAAACACAAATTTGAGGCAATGTTAGTTGTATATGATATCATATGATATGATATGCACAGATCAGTTAACCAGACATAGGAATCAGACTGCTTTTCTCTGTTAGTATTTGACTGGCAGTTCAAATACTAAGAAATATGTTTTTATCTTCCCCTGTTTTGAAAGGCATTAACACTAAGAACTATCACCATTCTCAGTCTATAAATACATTAACCACTATTCTTCAGTGATTGAATATAATAAAAATCAGATAAAGTTTATACTTTTATGCATTAATGGGGATAGTCTGCTAAATCTTTGGCAATTATTTTGCAAAGAACCTGCTGTATAGTCATTTAAAATGTGATACCTCAGGAAAAAAAATAACTTGAATTGGTCAAAATTAGAATTGCCAGGTCAGACCTAAAAATACCAGAAATAGGTATTGGCCAGAAAACACCAAAGGGCTGCATTTCTGTTTAGTATAGAAATTTTACTGCTTTTAATGTAGATTCCAGAGCCCCAATATATTTTAACCTATTTGTTTTTTGGTCTTTTTAGAGGATTTGCTATCTTATTTGGAAAGGCACGATGATGCTTGAGTTCAATAAAAACTTGCTAAAGTGAAATGTTGCCTTCCAACCCCCTCACGTGCAATAGTAGCATAGTGCCTCTTGTGATGTGTGTTTCTTTCTTGGATGGGAACCTGCTAATGTGGTCTGAGGCAAAAAAGGCAGCCATCCAACATCTTAAATTAAGGCTGTGATTGTCACTCTAAGCACCAGCAGGGCTAATGAGAGGCAGATTGGTTATAGGAATAAACACTTTGAGGACACTGGTGGTGCGATGCTGCAGTGGGAGTGTGGTCACAAGCAATGAGTCACCCTATATCCCTCTTGGCAGGACCTCCATTGGGAGAGGCATTTGGGCACAGTACAGGGTGCTTGTTCCTCCCCCAGTGCTAAAAGCAAATTTTGGAGCTGTCATTCTTAAAACTCTTGTTTACCAACGCCTATAGGTCCTTCTGTGCGCTTTCACAAATCAAGAGGCACCCGATATAAAATGTTCCCTGCAGGGGTCAAGTGTCACAGACTGGCCCACTGTCTGACAAGACGCAGATTTTTCTACTGAGTGAGGACTTCAAAAATGAGCTAAACATTATATAAATGTGACACTGCATTTATTTTTGCCTGTGTTAAATCAAGCGGGCGGCCTCACAACTCTGACATTCTTTTGCATGTCATCTATATTAAGACCCTGCTCAGAAAAACATTTAAAATTAGCCCCAGCTTCTGCTAGTTCTGCTTTCTCCTCTGCCTGTGGATTATTTTTACAAAATAGGAACACCAGATTTCAGTTCATGTCTGTCCAGGCTGCAGGTTGAATTAATAAATGAGCTGTTAGTTGGAGGCATCACAAGTCTGATGTATTGTGTGGTTTGAAAAAAGGACAAAGAAGCTTTCTGGTACCCTTGTTTCTGTGTCACTTATGAGAAGGGAAGCTAAAAATCACACATATCAAAGATTAAGGCTTTATTGTTTCTATAACAGTGTTTGCTTACCTTAAGGGCCTTGTTGTGTTCCCTCATCACTGTCACTATTCTTTTCAACATGGTGAACATTGAACAGACAGTAATAGATGCACATGAGGCTATCGAAGCTTTCCCATCCTCTTAAACCACCAAACAGAGATTTTCTGATGGAGGCTCAGCTTGACGTGCCGATTAAAGTGGAGATCCTTAATGCCAGTCACAGCCAAGATACAAAATGAAATATGAGATTAATTAGATCTCCCAGCAGGGATTTTATGCGTTTTTCGTTTTTCGTCTTTCTTTTTTTTTTTTTTTTACTTTGAGTGGGGGGCTATAGGACCTATTAGACAAAAGTAGCACTGAGGCTGTCTGCCTCCCTGAGCTGTTCTTGGGTTCACTGGTTCACAGCAACCGTTACAAAAAGCTCCTTTGTCAAGTATTTACAAGCTAAGATTAATATTCTCTGTCAGGAGAGAAGTGGCTGTTCTACAGGTGCCTGTTCAATGCGTCTGCCATGTTGTTGCCCTTCTCTGTCAACCGATTAAAGTTGTTTTTAGAGCACAGAGAGAGAAAATGACAGCGCCGGAGTCCCTTCTGTTTGTCTTCACTTCCTTTGAAAATGTTTTAAGTCACTCTCCCCGTTGATTTTGAACCGAGTTGTTGGAGGCTTTTCTAACATCTCCTCTCATTCTGTCTCCGGCTCGGGACTCCTTTCTTATATAAGAGCTGAAAAAGCTGATATAATAGTCAACATGTCACATTGCACACTGTAGGCAGGAGATGACATGCAGTGAGACTTGATATCCGCAGAACAGGGAGACATAATTACGTCGCCAGCGTTGCCATGGCAGCAGCAAGTTAGGGTGGTGGATATTGGGGAGGGTGTGTGCGTGTGAGTGTGTGTTTGTGAGAGAGAGAGAGAGAGAGAGAGAGAGTGTTTGTGCGGAATGGGGGGGTTGTCACAGACTGGGATTGCGCCACTTGCTTTTATGTTTCTATTTTTAATCATGCACATGGAAGGGTGGCAGAAGTAAAAAATACATGACAAAACAAATGAGCACCAGTGAGCTTCACAACATCAGAGAGCAGGAGGGCACTGCTTTTCTGCTCAGATATGCTGTGGATTTTGTCCTCTTCACAAGCCCCGTTTTATTTTCGTTTAAAGTTTAGATTTATTACAGGGCCTTTGTGTGGATATTTGTGTAACAAGTTATTCAGGCTTAGTTCTTCCAGTAACAGGTGGAGTAACAGCACTGCTGATGTTCTCTCAAATGTGACCCCTTGAGAAGATTAAGGCAACGAAACGACTCAATAAATCTCCATCCAGCCCCTGGAATTTTAAGTAGGTAGATTCAGTTACTGCAGAAACGTACACTTCCTTGCAAAGTATTCACATCTCTTGTTGAATAAAACTGTGGCTTAAAAAAATAAAAGTGTGGCTTACATATGATTTTAGCCCCCTTACTTTGATACCCCTACATAAACTTCAGTTCAACTAACAGAAGTGAGTCCACCTCTCTGTGAGGTAATCTCAGTATAAATGCACCTGTTCTGTAAAGGCATCAGAGGTTTGTTAGAAAAGATTAAAGAGACAGAAAAATGTTCTGGCCTAAATACAAATTGATATGCTTGCCAGAAAACACTACTCATCACCCCAAGTCCACCATCCCCAAGCTGAAACATGTTGGTGGGACAGCAAAGCTGGTCAGAGTATATTGAAAGATGGATGAAGCTAAACACAGGAATCCTGGAAGAAAACTAGTTAGGTGCTGCAAAAGACTTGGGACTGGTGAAATATGGTGGTGGTTGCATCATACTGTGGACATGCTTTTCTTCTTCTAGAGGCTGCTTCAGCTTCCAGCAGAGCTACGACCCCAAACATAAACAGCCTGAGGTACAATGGAATGGTTTAGATTAAAGCACATTCATATGTTACTATGGTCTAGTGAAGGTCCAGACCTAAATACAATTGAGAATCTGTAACAAGACTTGAAAATTTATCTTCACAAGTGCTCTCCATCCAGTCTGGTTGAGCATGCAAACAGCGAATAATTACAAGGTTTCAGTATTAAGATGTGCAAACAGATGTACCAACGAGAACTTGCAGCTATAAATGAAGCAAAAGCTGGTTGTACAAAGTAGGGACAATGAAAACTGCAATAAAAAAAGCATCACTGCATTCAGTCAGATCCTCACATACACACAAGTTGCTACAAAATAAACTTAGCCTTTATTAAAATGTCTTCATCACTTCACACATTACATTAAGTAATAGGGGCGATCATATTATAATATGTCAACGTGGCATTGATTGACACTTTCATGGCAGGAGCAGTGAAGAAATTGTTGAAACAACAAAAGTAAAACTACCAACAACAATATCAGCTTTTAGGATTTACCAACACCATCAGTTCATCGTTATTATTAAAGCAATCACAAATTTTTGTCTCCATTAATTTTTTTCATGGTATATGATAAGCTATACATAATTACCCATACCTAGTATGACATATTAATTCAGGGGGCCTAAATACAAACTCAGGCTATATCTTTCAGGTTTGTAAGAAATGTACAAACCCCTGTACAATTTTCCTCCCATTTCACAATTATGCACAACTTTGTGTTGGCCAAATACATCAAATATGTACAAAATAGTGAAGACTGTAGTCTGTAATGACGCAAGATGTGAAAAAGTTCAAAATGTGTAAATACTCGCAAGAAACTGGAGATTGTCCTGAAAGACTTTGTTCTACAGATGAGTACATTAAGAAGCAACTTGATCTGATGTGTTCAGATGGGAACAGTTGTGGGAATTAGATGAAGAAGAATAAATACAATGTGCAAAATATCGAACAATCACTAATCATCCTCTGGAGGAGGAAGATGAAGTAAATCTGTGTCCACGTTCTTTGCCGGCCATTGATTTTCTCTACAGAACAGGCTATAAATAGAGACTAGAGACCAAAGGGGGATGCCCTGTCACTTTGTATCAGGCAATTACCTATAATAGAGAGGCATTTCTGACCAATGTGCATCGTCTGCGTTAAAGAACAGAGATGGAAAGAGCATACAAGTACATGAATTTACAAACTCATGCAGGTTCACAGCCTGTTTTTTCATGAATTATTGATGAGTTAAGGAAATATCTGCAGGATGTTCTGTTACACACAAGGAGAACCATTTTCTTGCATTTATTTATCTATCTGTGGGAAAACGGATTTCATGTATATACTTTAAATGACCACGTTGATGTTTTGTGCCTCATGCCTGCGGAGTCTCGTAGCACACATAGCAGTCCCCAGTGGACTCTGAAATGAGGGATGTGATATTGTTTGTTTATAGATGCTATTATAATCGCAGACTTTCTAGGATCATGGGAGAGAAAGATTTTCTTTTGCACAGTGGATGTACTCATTATCTGTCCTCCTTACAATCTTTTATTTGAAAAAGTTACAGCTAAACTAAAAAACAACAACACATCTTTTATATTTTGTCCCATTTCTGTACCACAGTGGACATTAAGCCAGACGGGCTATTGGCTGTGGAGCCCTTGTCCCCTTTGGACCTGCGCACAGACTTGAGGATGCTGGGCCCAGGCTCAGACCCCGGACTTTGGGAGAGGCAGCTCCAGCATGAGCTGCTCCTTATTCAGAAACAGCAACAGATCCAGAAGCAGTTACTGATCAGCGAGTTCCAGAAGCAGCATGAGAAGCTGACCCGTCAGCACCAGGCTCAGCTCCAGGAGCATCTCAAGGTTAGCATCGCACTGAGCAGTTGTATGGAGGTCAGCATTACAACAGAAAGAACAGAATGCAGCACAGCATGACATAGTGCAGATGCAATAAAAAATGTATACCTCAGGACAGCATAAAAGAGTGCAGCAAAAGAGAAACAACTCAGCAGGACTCAAGGTTCTGCGGTACACTATATAAAAATATATTTGGTCGAAATGTTTTTCACTTCAGCAAAATAGAAACAGCAGAAGTTCTCAAAAGCTTATTTATTACTACAATTACTTCGATTAATGCTAATGTGAGTGCTGCTTTTCCAGCTCCAGCAAGAGCTCCAGGCCATGAAGCAGCAGCAGGAACTCGCCGAGAAGGAGCGCCGTCTGGAGCAGCAGCAGCAGCAGCAACAACAGAACCAGCAGGAAAAAGAGCAGGAGAGGCATCGACGTGAACAGCATGTTTCCAGCCTGAGCCTCAGGGGCAAAGAGCGCTCCCGAGAGAGTAAGAGCTTGGCACCGTCATCGTCACAATGCCCCTACTGTCAGAGCTAAACTTTTACAGAACAAAATTAACCGCCCTATGAAAAAGCAAGCTAGAGGTTGAACCTTTTCAATCATCTTTAATGCATATCAGAAAAACAGTATAATAGAGTTTATTAGAATAAATTCATTCTAGTTTATTGTTCCTTTTCAGTTTCTCTACTGGAGCCAGCACATGTCCTGTTATCATCATTAATTCCTGAGATAATAGTGTTAAGGTCATAAGTTACCTTTTTCTAGGATGCTTGATTGGACAGAGGACCTCACTTTACTAGATGCCTCATGTATAATGTCCATTTTAATTTCTTTGTTTATTAAAATAAAGTATTATCAAGTCACAAAATGCTGTCAAATACAACTCTCACCATTAGTAATATTTGGTCCTGCAAATATTTTGGGGTACTATTTTTTCACATTACATATGCAATACCCATGTGAAGGCAAATGCTTATTTATTCCTGGGTAAAATCACTCCTAAACAATATCACTAAGTATTGTAAGAAAGCAGGGCTTGTGTTTAAGACTGCCTCATTAAAATTATTTGATAGTTTCAAGTAAAACACAATTAGAATTAATGACTGGGTTCAAAATGAACCTAATTTGCAATTGCAAGGACTCAGTTCTGTGCAATAAAAAATTTGACAAATTTTATTGCCATTCATGATGAGACTGAGACTGTTAATTTTTGATGTCTCTTGGATAGCTCTTGGACCAAAGATTTCTCAATAGCAAATCAAACTGTCTTAAGTTTCTTGGATTGGCTTTAGGCCCCAGATAAGTAATGATGATGATGATTGCATGGCACATATTCAGCAACTGATGACATCCAGCTTTTCAGTGACCTTTAAAGCTAAAATTTAGAAGAAATGTCTCCCAATAGCGTTAGGTATTACATTTCATTACTGTTTTTACCTTATAGCTAATAATAGATAAGACGGATGACTTTGCCAAGTCAGGTAATTTGAAGCTGTTCTCTGCAACTCTAGCCATCATAAAGGGAACAAACTCTCTGCATCACTTATGCTCCAACATTATTGTGCCCTTTGACCACTTGGGGGAGATCTTCCTACATAAGTGGCCTTCTCTGGAGCATACTTAGTCAAAGGAGTGTTGGGGAAAATGTTCAAACAGTCTTGCTGTTTTAAAGTTATGATGCAGGAAACTTATTTTTGATGAACACACGTGCATCAAGGGTGCAAATCCTGGCAATTACACGTTAGGGTAACCCCAATCCCTTTGGTTCTGTCTTTTGGTCTCACAGGTGCAGTGGCCAGCACAGAAGTGAAGCAGAAACTCCAAGAGTTTCTGTTGAACAAATCTGCAAAGGATCCAGTCACTAACGGAGCCAATCACTCTTTTATGCAACACCCCAAACTGTGGTACACGTAAGTGATTTATGTTGCTTTTTGAAGAGAAGCTCAATGTCATGGCACAAATTTTAGCCTTTTGAAACTCTTCTTCATGTTTTATCAGGTCCTCTCACCACGCATCACTGGACCAAAGCTCTCCACCACTGGGCGGCACATCCCCTACCTGCCAGTACACTCTGCCGTCGCCTATAGAAAGCAAGGACGACTTCCCCTTGAGGAAAACAGGTTTGCTAGTCTACACATGAACACAGCACTGACACAAAAATCTAAATACATTCAGTTCCACAACATGCATGCTTATATAGATACGTCCAGAAATTGTTTCAGAAAAAAAAAAACCATCAATTCAAAAAATGTTTCTTCACTCTATTGAAAGTATAAAATAAAAATAAAAATCTTCCCTGTTGCAGTATGTTTTTGGGCTCAGTGTGGTACACCCTAGTATGTCAAGTTCACATAAACATTAATTGTCATATTTTGATGATTTATTAATGATTGATAACAATGATTTGTATTCTCATAATGCTTACAGTGTCCTCACTCTATCATTTTTGATCCAACTGAGTCCCCAACATGCTGCAACACAAACGATATAAAAATGATGAAGGCCTTTTTTTTGTTGCTTTTGTAACTGCCTAACAAGCATTTATTAATTGACTGTCAGCGGAATCATGCAAACCCAAGAACTACTTCCTGTCTTACTTCAAAATAAGAGTCTTAAACCTAAACACAGAAATGCGTGAATCTCAAAGCACTCGTCTATAATGATAACATAGGCGTATATAACTAAACAAAGTCAAACAGAGACAGCAAGTGGACAGTGTTTGAAATTTTGTGACAAGAGATCATGTTACACCCCTAGTCCCGGTGGGTTCAAAGACTCTTTAAAGCAGTTTTTAATTAAATTGGATAATTTAGGCAGAATTAATCCTCTTGAGTTATGACACTTAAAATGATTCTGAAAATACAAATATAACATTTCCATCAGAAAGCAACTCTGGTTGGTTGGTTTAAAGTTTAAGGGGGATCCTCTGGGGATGGCTGTGCAAATAAGAATAATTCCTTTCTTTCAGTCGCTCTGATTTTTCTCTTCATGGGTGTAAAGGCTTGCTACATGCATGCTCAGTATGAAGGATTGCTGCAAAGACAACGCCAGTGACTGTCCACTGTCTCTACCTGCTCATCCAGGAGGAGTGAATGCTGCAAATCTCTGACTCGATGCAATCTGCTGGGTTTCCTTAGATAGAAAAACTTTTTATCCAATTTGAATAAATAACTGAATCTGATTGCACTGTTCAATGGTTAGGATTAATTGGAATGTATGAACCTGACTTTGTGAAGTGCCTTGAGACGACATGTGTTGTGAATTGGCGCTATATAAATAAACTGAATTGAATTGAATTGAAATGTAAAAGCTTCATAACTTGGCAATGATGTCACCAAATTATATTATGTTCTTCCATCCTCTATATCTCTGCTTATTACACGGGAAAACAATATCATACTTGTTGAGTTAGTGAGCTGCATACCTGTTATTCAGTGTATGTGCACAATTTGGAGTTCAAGCGGAGGAATTATATAGAATAGTTTATTATCAGAATGCAGCAGAAAGGAATCATAGAAAGATAATTACAAACTTTACACGGTGAGTTCTCTTTGATCCTTCCCTATATGTTCACAACAGATGAGTTTCACCTCTAAAATACCTTTAAATGTCCTTTTAAAACTAAATTTGGTAATCACAATCCTTTTTTTCTCATATACAAGAGACTTGTCTAGCTTTAATTTGATTACAGTTGAACTGTAAAAGGAAAATAATTTTTATTTCAATATATAGTAAAAAATCAAAGGTTCTCTGTCTTAACTCCCTGCACTGATAAAACTCTTTTAACTCTGTGGATTCCTGGATCTACATGTGGACATTTCCTGCTCAGGGCCTTCCTCCCCCACTTCCTGTCGATCTTTATTAAAGTCCTCTGGGAGTTTGGCACGCGAGAGGACGCACACAAAGGTGGTTTTTGTTCCTGAGCCATCGGTTGTCACTGATAACTGATTGGCAGGTGTTGCAGACTTAGAGCTGGCACAGACAGGATGAACCCTGACAGGACTGTTTGTTTAAGGAAAGATAGCTCTCTAAAAACAAAGTAGGGGTGACTTGTCAGACTCCGCACTGCTTCGTTGTGCCAGATTGCCAAGCACAATCTTTTGCTGTATGACTTTGAGATTCACAATGAGGTTTACACACAAAATAAAACATTTCAAATCTTAGCAATGACCTTAAAACAGTAAAAATATCTGCATACTTTTCATTGAATATTTACTCAAAGTCATTTTGAATCAAACTGTTTAGTATTAGTAGATATGTTCTGACCTGGTACCCTGCGGGTGCCTTAGATTGCACGATAACCATTTGATCTTTGCTTTGATCTCATCTCTTAAGGGCCCCTTTTATTTATAGCCACATGATCCCTTTAAACGTAAAGTGTTTGTGACGATCTTGTGTTTATCTCATGCAACCAAAAAGCAGTTAGAAGACTTTCACATGATTAACATGTTAACTCTTTATATGTCCTCTTTGTTTCAATTCCTGGAATGAGAATAGACTTGGCTGACAGCTCGTGATAGTCTGTGGTAAGAATAGTTGTGGCTGAGCAGTAAGAGCTGCATCCCCTCAACACACCCCACCCCGTTCCACTCTGATCTTGACCCACTTACCAAAAGTGTGTATTCAGCAGGTGCAGGAAAGGTTTTCCAAAATTGGCCTATAAAGGTAAAACTGTGCATCACAAAGCACAAGATTGCATATATCAAAAATACATATGTATATGTAATAGTTTATATATCATCTTATATGCATAACTGTGTATAGATCGATATGTTTTTAAACTGAGGTGGTAGGGTTCACGTGTTTGTCACAAGATTTAGGTTCATATACCAGTGTAATAGTTTTATAGAGAGGTGTTTTTATGCACTTCTGGATTAAAAAGACTCCTATTCTAAATTAATTCAGTTTAGTTCAATTCAGTGTTTTTAAAACCACTTTTCAAACTGAACCAAAACTCTTACTCGGTTGGCTGGAGCAATACCATCTCTGTTTTGTTATAGAATAAGAGTGATTTTTTTCTTCTTTCCTGTCACGAAGACCAGCCAGCAGGTCCAATTAACTGGTCTGAATAACCTGGCTTCATATTTTTTTTTAAAGCACGGTGTCGTCAGCATTGTAGAGGAAATTACTGTTATATTTCTGAAAGTAAGGATATTAACACTTAACCCAGAAATTAGATATAAAAAACTAATTATTCATGTTTTTGTGTCAACAATTTTATGTAATTTGTTACACAAATTAACAAAATAAACAACTGCTAAACACACATGCATACATATATAAAACTGTACAATTCACACGACCTTGTATAACACCATAGTGAACATAAAGTTCACATAATGTAAATCTATAGTTGATTAGATATTTAGAAGTTAACTAGAAAGCTGTGTTGTGTCTATTTACTATGGCAAATATGTTTAGGTATTTTCTTTATTGGCTACCTTTTTCAAATTATTATCTCATTAAATGAATCTAGTATTGCTAACATCTAGATAAATAAGCAAAGTTAACACACAAAGATAAAGTCTTTCATTTTTAAACTAGCTTGTAGACATAAAGTTGATATACTGTACATAAAAATATGATAAATCTTTCAGCATTCATGCCAGCTAATGTATGAAGTTTTAAATATTTCCTAAAGACATGACTTTCAAAAATACTGGTTTGTACCTTTTTTTTTTTTTTTTTTTAGGATTACCACCTCTTTTTTTAGTTACTAAATCATTCAGGTTTCATGAAACACTGTACACCTGTTTAAATTATGGCAATAATTTAATATTTATTTGATAATTAAATAGTTGTTAAATAAATAGGGGTTTATGTCTGTCAAATTGTGTTTGCAACAAATTGCTGATAACAAGATACTTCCTGATCCAGTTTGAACTGGATTCTTGGCTAAGTTGTTTATGTTTAGACATGAGACTGGTTCATCCGTTTTTGTAGGTCAGACTTAATGGGCTTAGCCAACAAACAAAAACATTCCTCTGAAAATAGGTAAATACTTAACTTATAATTTTAACAGTTTTTCTATCCCAAACATTAGGAAGAACTTGTTTTAATTGTGAGACTGCAACTTTGGTTATTATGCCTATGTCTGTAAAAGTAAAGAGCAGAATTGCTTTTAAACTATTCAGCGTTAGCTTAAAAATTGATGTCAGCAGAATGCTCAGCTGGTGTTCTGCTATACAGAAAACTAGCTTTGCACAGAGCCATCTGCCAGGTCCCTGCTTTAATAAAGAATCGCTCACACAGACAGCAGAGTTACACATCTGATTACCAACTGATAGCTTGACCAATGATGACACAGATTTATTATTGCAACATATAGTAGTGTTGTTTGTGTTAGATGAGGTCTCATTGCAGAAGTGACCCAGGTGTTCAGCAGGCATGCTTTGCTGTAGCCTCCTGTTGCACGCACAATGCACCAAAGTATTTTTATTAGATTATTTCTCCATAGAGACATGTAAGAAAGTGTTTGTTCAAGCACTGCTGTCTGGCATTCCCGTGGCGACCAATTGGGATGCGTAGCTTGGTAGCAGCAGCGTGTAAAAATAGAAAGCAATCAAGGCGGCAGGGCGTGAAGCAAATTCATATGACTCCCAACAGCGTTTTCTCTCCATTTATCTCTGCTGCCTCCTTTCTTCCGCCCTCGTGCTCTCTTTTTTTTTATTATTCTACCTCACACCCACAGGATTAGAGGTCTGTATTGGGAAGAAGGTTCTGCCGCTTTTGACAAAAACCAAAAATAGCAGTGTGCGACCCACTCTCTTCGCCTTGCCCCCCACCATCACGACCGCTCACCTCCTCCACGCAGTGTTGCCACGTCATACTTGCACTTCCCTATGTATAACCGTATGATGTACTAAACCAGAAAGTCCTTTTTAATTATTGATCAGAGTTAAATAATTGAAACAGGTTGCCTATTGTGTAACAGAGAGGTTTACATAACTGTTATACATCTCTGTGCTCTGGATCTCAGTCACAAAAAACAGTTTATCTATTCAGCATGTTTGTTTGAGTATGAAAAAGTAGCTGTGGGACTTCATTTGTGAAGGGTTCCTTGGAAGTCTACTACTCTGGAGAAGTGACCGAATGACTAGACAGGAACATGGCTCACCAGGCGGACACAAATGCTCTCTATTTGATTCATATACTAACACATTCGTGCGACATTTAAAACTTATTTCATGTTTACATTAAACCTGCAATCATTTTTTACACTATTTTACTCATTTAAATATGTGAAACTTGACTATTTTTAGTGATATTACTGTACCTATCAAGAGTTATTGTGGGAAGAAAGATTTTATTTTAAAGGTGAAATGGCTGATATATTTCAGGTTCAAATCATAGCTTTTAATTCTGACTTGAACACCAGTGTCTATCATCAGTGAATACGTTTTTTCATCAACTTCAAGGAATACATGAATGTACTACAGCACTTTTGTTGGTTCTTATGGAACATTGAACATACATTATACAATGCCTTGTAAAAGTATTCCTACCTCTTGAACTTTGTTTTACGTTATTTTAATTTACAGTCAGAAACTTGAATGTATTTTATTACGTTTTGTGTTTTAATAAACCACACATAGCACTCTAATATATGACCTAGAAGGTAGATAAAATTTCTTGTTGAAAAGTATTGTTAGGATGGAGGCCACATGCATTCACTACACCTTTAGTCAATTCTTTGTAGAACTACCTTTTTTTCTACTGTGGTGTTTCTGTATCAACTTTATGTATCTAGAGGCTGAAATATTTGCCCATTCTTCTTTGCAAAATCACTTAAAGCAGCCACAATAAATCAAAGAGCATTTGTGAACTTCCATTTTCCAGTCTTGCCACAGATTCCTAATTAGATTTACATCTGATCCTTCACTGGCACATTCTGACACATGAATTCTGATCTAACACACTGCATTACAGCTCTGATTGTTTGTTCAGGGTCATTGTCCTTCTGGAAGGTGAAGCTCTGCCATGATCTCAAGTATTTTGCAGCCCCGGTTTTCTTTCAGGGTTTTCCTGTATTTAGCTCCCCCTTATTCCCATCGGCTCTGACAAACTTCTCTGCCAGCACCATGTTTCCACCAGGATTGGATGATGTGCCTTGTTAGTTTTTTGTAACACATGATTTTGCATGTAGGCCCAGAAAGTACAGTTTTAGTTTTATTTGATTAGAGCACCTCCTTCTACATGTTTCTGTGTTGCATACATGGCTTGTAGCAGACTTTAAACTGGAGTCCTGTGGTGTGGAGCTCTACATCTCCTCTCACCATGGACTGCTTCAATATTTCAATTAACGACCCCCTTCTTTTTCTATTGTCTTATGTCGTAACCCTTCTTTAAACTTCTCCATAACTTTATACCGGAACTGTCTGTTCTGTTTCTTGGTCTTCTTATACTGAGGTGAAATTACAAGTGGGCTTCCTTTACTTTTAAAGACAATTGGTTGCACTTGATTTTATTTAGGGGTATCAGAGTAAAGGCACCTGATTATAATTGCATGCCAGACAGATTTTTGTTCGTCTGTCACATAAAATCACAATCAATACATATTCACATTTGTGGTAATAATGTGAGAAAATGTAAAAAAAAAAAAAAAAAAACTTCAAGGGGTATGAATACTTTTGCGAAGCACTACACGCATCAGTTTCAATTCTGTTGAAGATTTAGACAAAGTCTCATCAGATGTAACTTTTGTTGATTTTAAATTGATGGTTAATAACCATCTGCTTTATGTGACAGGGCCATAAAAGGCAGTTTGGACTGAATATCCACTAAATGAAATTCAACCCTGGTTAAATGGAGGTTTTAAAATAATTAAATTATCCAGAGTGTGACAACATGCCAATATTTACTCAAGTTTGTTAAGCCCATCATTAAAACCAGATGGAAACTCTTAAACCAGTGCGTCTATTGAGACAGGTATTGCATTGTGATGGGTCAACACAGTGTGTTCGGACTCGATGCCTTTGGTCCTACCTCTGGTTTGCATTAGGGTGACGGGGAATGTGGAGGAAGCCTGAAACATCTGCCATGTTTTTGTGTTAGTTTAACTGTTGCTACTGTATCAGGCTGTGGTCACCAGGGCGGCAGGTAGCAGACTCTTTCACTTTGAGCCTGTGTGTTGCTCAACCTAATTTAGTCCAGATGATGTGGAAATGGGTCCAATCCTGACTCATTTAAAATGGAGCTGAAAACTGAAATCGTAACATGTCAAAACATGGTAGCTTTGCCTTTATTTCTCTTTTTGTTCCTAATTTATAACTGTGGGGTTGTGAAGGATTGTACAGTCTGACGCTGACATAATACAGTGAAACAATCATGTTTCACTGCATGGTTGGATTTTCTTTACTGAGTTGTGTGATCTAAATCTTATATAGAAGGCCTGTCGTTTATCATGCAGCATCTGAGCCGAACCTGAAGGTACGATCCAGGCTGAAGCAGAAGGTGGCAGAGAGGAGAAGCAGTCCAATGCTGAAGAGAAGAGACGGAAACATAATTACTCCTTACAAGAAGAGGGCTTTAGAGCTTATGGGTATGCCTCACTCTGACACTGAGCAGTAAATAAACAAATGTGCTTTTTCCCTTTTACTTCAAATGTGTTAGTTTAATGGTAATTTAGTTGTTTTTATGTAGTTGTTTTGATGTTTGAGCACTTTGAGAGTGTGACGATGCAAACTATTCGCCTTCTTGATGTCTCAGATTCAGCGCCAACTAACAGTGCCCCTGGATCTGGTCCCAGCTCTCCTGTAGGGGCCTCCAGTGCCTTGGGGGCTGAAAACGGACCCTCCTCTCTGCCTACAACAACAAAAACTGAGGTAAGCATATAAATCGTAAGCACAAGGATTGGTTAATTATTTTGAACATGGCATAAAACGTAAAGTTATTGCAACCATAAAAGCAAACAGTTGCCCTCTGCTTGTAATACTCCATGCTGACATTAAAGAGGCACAACTCAACCCACATGCCTCATTTTTCCCTGTTTACCTTCATAAATTCAATACTGCTTATAAAATGAAATGCTAGCAGTTGCAGCTGCAGAAACGTAAATGCAGTCCTGACCACATTTATAGGCACCAGTGTTAAAGATGTGTAAATAGCATTAAAATAAACATTTAGTGCAGTAGCAAAACTTCACTCTGAAATTATGGAAAAAAAGACAACATTTTGTTTGAATACCTTTTATTCAGTGAAGAAAAAAATCCATGTTGAAACAATTGTTTTTAACAATGTCAGCGGCAGCCCAATTATTGGCCTCCTGCTGTTAACACTTCATACAACCTCCTTTTGCCTTTAGGACAGCACTTGGTCTCCGTCCTACAACATTTAACAAGGTTGAAGCATACTGACAGATGGACCTTTGACAATTCCTCATTTTGCAATCTCTTTAGATCATGCATAGTCCTGGATCCACCCTTGGTTTCTCTTTTCTTCATGTCACCCCACAGGGGTTCTATATCATTAAGGTCTGAGGGCCGAGATGAGCATGGAAGACCACTGATTTTGTGTTTGGGGAACCATTTCAGTGTTGATTTGGCCGTATGTTTTGGATCATTCTCCTATTAAAAGAGCTAAGACAACCCATTTTCCATTTTCTGGCCACCTAACTTCTATTTAAAATATCTTGATATTTCAAAGAGTCCATGATATTATACCCCCTGACAACGGTCCCATAACCTTTGGAAGAGAAACAGGCTCATAGCATACCAAACTGTGGACATGAGGTGCTTTTCCACACATTTACCCTTTGTTTCATGTCAAACTAACCCGGAGTGTGTTTTTTTACAAAGTTTGTTTAGTCTGATCTGAGCAAAGCATATACTTCCAGACTACTTGTTAAAGCCTTTGGCAAATTGCTTGTTTGTGTTTGTGATGGTAGGACAGACAAGTCTTTTTTTCTGGCATCACTACAAACTTTAGCATGAAGATAATGGCCAATAAATGTGACTGGCATTGAATTTTATGACTTAGTCCTTCTTCTTTGTGAAATAAAAACCCTTGCTTGGCTACAGGGGTCTCTTTGGCTTTTCACAGGGTTTCTGTTAGTGTCCAGACTGCATTTCTGTAAGTTGCTCTGATTCATGGCTAAACTACGGACCAGAACTTGCCTTAGACTGAGCTCACAATACTGGCCGTTATAATATGTGGCAGATATGACACATCTCCAAGCAATCCTAACAGAGCAGCTGTGTTTGCCTTCACATTGCTGTTTACTCTCCCAGGGACCTCCAGTGACACAGAAAAGGGAGAGACGCCATGACAGACACCGAGCTGAAGGTTGGGGCTTGGGGAGACAGGCATACTGGGGATTTTAATTGATATCCCAGGCGCTGGTAGCCAAAAAGACACCCACATGCTAACAACATAAATACGCAGGATTGCTATTGTATTGACCAGGGTTGTGGCTCTCATGAAAGTCATTGGTGGACTTCGGGGCTCCTTGTGGACCCCATGCCTGTTGCAAAAGCAAGGAGTGTTTGTGCAACGTTACATTAGGTATCCTTTTTCAGAGGGAAAGGGTCTCTCGGGTCAAATATGGGCCGGATATCCACATGCAGGTCACTGAGCACTGGCAGGGGTTGGGAGGATAAACATGGCTGTTCCAAAACCACATGCTGGTCCGCTGCTCTGCTGGGTACAGGAAGTATGCCCCAGTGCTGATGTTCTCTCAGAGAGTAACCTGAAGGTGGGGACTGGGGAGCAGACATAAGCCACCAGGGAGCTGAAAAACTGAATACTCAACTTTAGGTTTAGAGACCTGCGGAGGCTTTAAATTGTGTCCACACTGGCTTTGTTCTGTGGTGGCCTAAAGACCTTTACTCCCATCAAAATAACTCTTACCTTTTTTCATTCTGCAGAAAAGTGGACATTCCCTTGTCATAGTGCATTTATATTCATGCCACTTACGTTTCTTTTTAAAACTGCCTTCAGTACAATCTTTAGATCTGTCTATCCACTTAAGTCTGTCTCTCTTGCTTTGTTCTCCCTGTTTGATGTAGAGGTGGCCTTCCCAGCCAAGATTATTCCGACCCGAGGGCCCCGTGTCCATGCTGAGCTTGTACACATCTCCATCCTTACCCAACATCTCCTTGGGGCTCTCCACTGCATCCACACCAATTAGTGTGAGTACAAATATTGCAGACCTTCCTACATTATATTTCACTATGTTTAACGCTTTGGCCATTTTGTGGATGTGAGGGTTTCATCTCAGTGTGGGAGCTGCAAAACCTGCCATCAGTGGCTTTCTGGACTCTCTTTATGACCGCAGGTCACTGACCTGTGGCCCCAAATGATTTTATTGGGCTTAGATAAATATTGTGCTGCAGTGTCTTGTGTCAGGCCTGCTCTTATCCTCCCCTGTTACCTCATTAATCACAGCTTTTAAAAAGCCCCACCTCTCTCAAGTGCAACTCCTGATAACATGACACGTGATATATCATCCTTTGCTTAGTGGCACATTCCACAAAATATTTAAAGCTAAACACCAATGTTAGACACTGATTTTCATTGTTGCCTTCAATTTTAATGAATAGAAATATTTTATTTTATTTTATTTTTTAGAAAAGTTGAATTTAGAAAAAAGTAGTTTTGTACTGGTAACTTTACTTACCATTATTCTCTGCTTATAGGCTGCTTTGGGGTTAAAAGACAGATCGACAGAAATCAAACATGGTTTGCCCGGGCACCTGCTGGGCCCTGTGCCACTTCAAACAGCCCTGGAGTCAAAGGTGAGCCCCAGTCACCAGGCTCTGCTCCAACACCTCCTCCAGAAGGAACAAATCAGGCAGCAGAAGATCATCTCTTCTGGTAAGGCTGTTACCTTGGTTTAGTGAGCATCAAGCCTCTTTACACCTTGGTGACATTGCATGTTGTTGTTTGTATATATGCCACTGGTGCATCTTAATAAATTAGGTTATCATTGAAAATTCAAAGTGAAACTAATATTTAAATTCTTCACACACAGATTGATGTTTAAAACTTTAACTAATCTTGATGTTTAGAGCTTAAAGTCAATGGTACCCCAGAATAAAGTCAGTCAGTCATTTTCTACCGCTTATTCCATAGTGGGTCGTGGGGGAGCTGGTGCCTATCTCCAGCGGTCTATGGGCGGGAGGCGGGGTACACCCTGGACAGGTCGCCAGTCCATCGCAGGGCAACACACAAACAACCATGCACACACTCATTCATACACCTAAGGGCAATTTAGAGTGACCAATTAACCTAACAGGCATGTCTTTGGACTGTGGGAGGAAGCCGGAGTACCCGGTGAGAACCCACGCATGCACGGGGAGAACATGCAAACTCCATGCAGAAAGACCCCAGGCTGGGAATCTAACCCAGGACCTTCTTGCTGCAAGGCAACAGTGCTACCAACTGCGTCACCATGCAGCCCCTCAGAATAAAGTTTCTCAGAAAATTTTAATAATAAATAAGACCAAAAAAAAACATGTTTTTTAAATATAGAAATGCCAGCCTACTGAAAACTTTCCTTGTTCTGTACAGCATATGCTCTCAATACTCGATCGGGGCTCTTTTTGGATGAATTACTGGATTAATGCAGTGTGGCATGGAGACGATTAACATGTGGCTCTGCTGAGGTGTTATGGAAGCCCAGGTTTCTTTAATACCGGCCCTCAGCAGAACGGGTATGCTTCAAGGCACACCACAGTCATACTGGATATGTCTGTCTGTGGTGTACCTTGAAGCTCTAAATCCAGCTGCAGTCAGAAGGAGCTTTAATACATGATCCTCTCAAGGCAGCAGTTATCCATGTTGCTCGTTTCTACCACACTTTTTCCTTCCACACAACTTTCCATCAATGTTCTTTGAAACCACACTCTGAACAGCCAACTTCTTTAGCAATGATCTTTCGTGGCTGAACCTTCCTGTGGATGGTGTCTGCAAGTCATGATAGTGTACCACATAACATCTCTGTAATAAAAAAAAGTTTCTTTATTTGATTAAATGTAATGTTCTTATTTTCTGAGAAACGGAATTTTGTTTTTTTTATTGGTGGTAATTTTACTTTTATTGAGATGCACCTGTATTTACAACATGATTTTAGGAAAATGTTGCTAAGGTGTTTGTCTTCTCTGGCAAGGTCAAGGCTCCATGTCCTCCCACACCCAGTCCCCACTGGCCATGAAAGATCGCCCCCCCAGCAGTCGCCCTAAGCTACCAAAACACAGACCTCTGAACAGAACCCAATCGGCGCCTCTGCCTCAGAACACACTGGCCCAACTCGTCATTCAGCAGCAGCACCAGCATTTTCTGGAGAAACGGAAACAGTACCAGCAGCAGGTCCACATAAATAAGGTAAAACATCAAGATTCATGAGTCTCACAGTGCTTCTCCCAACGTTCAGTGCTCTGTTTTTGAATATCATGAGGTTGTGGTTTATTGTAGAAGGTTTGACTTAATTGCTTTAAGGACACAAGTGTGGTTCTCTTTTTAGGCTTTTAGGCTGAGAGTCTTTTCAGCTCCACGTTGCAGACCTTGCTCATGGTCTATTCTACTCCGAAATTCTGTTGTTATTTTTGCAAACCAAAGAACTACTGCCTGACTTCAAATGAGGAAGAAATCCTTCCTCTGCAATAATTCTGTTATTGTAGCTCATGGCATCTGTTGTACTCACATGCTAACGCTGTGAAATTTAATTCATCTTAGTTCCCATGAAAAAAAAGCCCAGAATGCATTTTGTTCCTCTGTGGCAATATTAGTGTTTCTGTGAGTTGGCCGTAGTGACCTGGCTTTGGACAGACTGTCATTATTCTGGTGAGAGGTGGCCGAAGGCGTGAAAGGAAGCATTGTGTAAGCTCACACGTTGATGAGTCCCAGTGTTGGGCCCTGACAGAGCCATGAGACCCACTGAGGAACTCATACCTAAAAATAATAAAAAGCACTCACTGAGCAGCACAATAAGAGATTTTAAATGTCTCTGTTTCTTTGTGCATTGAAAACACTATTAGGTGTGAATTCAAAATTCTGTGAAGGTGACTCATTTGAAAATAATGGCAAAAGCGTCTTTGGAACCATGTCAGCGGGGCTGGCTCTGATCACTCAGGCCAATGAGATTGCAAGTAAATCCTCTTTAAGTGGAGGTTATAAATGGCCACTAATCATGGATGAGCCCTTAGTGTTTATTGAGAGGCAGCTTTGAAACATTGCCCTAATTAATTTCCGAGCAGTGGCTTTTCTACGGTTGTTTTTAAACATCCCTCAATTCCTTCTATTTTTCCGACGGTAGCAACAGAGGTGGTGGAGTGGGGGGCTGTAATGGAAATTTACAGGAGCTTAAGGATTTTAGGAAGAGTTGTGAATGGTTTTTATTAATGCAATGCTAAAGAGGCTAATTATTATTGATGAAAGGGCATTTATAAAAGGCCTAGATTCTGTAGATAGTAATGTTGTTTGTTACCAGCTGACAGGAAGAACTCAACCTGGTTTTGGAGCCCTCCTGTGGGAAAATAGTCTCAGAATAGCTCCAAAACTGATAAAGACAATATGTTATTTCAATAGATTTTGTATATTTATATAGCACCAATTAACAACAAATGTCTTCCAAAGGGCACTTTACAAGACGACAAGATCCAAATTATGTAGAGAAATTTGTAATCAGATCAATCTTACAAATACAAATTCATTTACATGCATTCCTAAGTGATCCTAGTTATAATACAACACAGCCATATTCATGAGAAAAATAAAGAAGCATGGCATCAAAGTATATCTCTGCCCGGAGTTTTTTTTTTTTTAATCAACCAACGTTTCTAACTTCTACTTTCTACTTATACTATTTTGCCAAAAGTATTTGTCTGTCTACTTTTACATGTACATTAACTTTGATTACTTCCTATCCCGAATCTTCAAGGTCCAATTTGTTGATGGACCCACCGTTGTCAGCAATAGCAACTTTAACTATTCATCAAAAATCTTCCACAAGGTTTAGGAGCGTGTTCATAGTTACATGAGAAAACCAGCATTGCAGCCTCTGCTCTGATTCATCCTAAAGTTTCAAGAAGGTAGCAGCCAGGACTCTGTGCAGGCCAGCCAAGTTTCTCCACACCAAACTTTATACACCTGCAGCCATGGAAGTGATTGGAACAGCAGAATTCCTTGATTCGGTGGTAAGACCCAATACTTTTGGCAATATAGTGTATAATTCATAATTTAATCTCTGAAACTGAAATCTCTCCCTATTATTATCTAAGGATTTAAATCCTTGCATACCTATGCAACTCAAACAATAGCTCATTTTCATAAGGAATAATATGTTAAATCCTCTGATTCTTACACATTAAAAAAAATTGAGAGCAATGGCTCCAGCTATTGTGAAATCTAACCCTTCATATAAAAAAAAGCATAACTCATCTCAATCTAACCTTTTTATTCTGATAAGTTCTTACTAGGCTATGGGCTGATGCTAATCTACATTTCTACACCAGTCAACATCACTAAAGTTTGGTAACTCTCAGGCACAAAGCTAGTATATTTACCATTTGGGTCACCAGACCCATTTTACTGGAACAGAACGTCGTTTATTAATTAGGTCCCCTCTGAAAGCAGTTGATTGGACCAGGTTGTCTTTAAGCCTGTCAGAGTAAAAGAGGCTAAATACAAATGCAAGCCACACTTTTCATGTTTAGGTGAAAGGAAAAGAAAACCATGTCTCAACTTCTGTCCTCATATAAAAGTTTGTGGTTATAATATGACCACATCTGGTTCTGTGGGTATAAATGCTTGTACAGTGAACTGTATCTTAGGCTAGTGTTTTATGTGTTTACAAAGTCTGTAAGAGACTGGATTTTGTTTTCATTTACATATAGAGCTGCTTTCAAAGGTGCCTTTATCTGTATGTGTATGGATGCAGGAAGTCCACATTAACAATGAGCCAATGTGTTTTGCAGCTGTTGTCCAAGTCCATTGAGCAGTTACGTCAGCCCAGCACACACCTGCAGGAATCAGAGGAGGAACAGGAGGAGCAGCAGTCCAAGGAGGAGACAGAGAGCATGCAGGAGGACAGGCTGCCCCCTGGAGGAGTCATTCGGAAGCACACGCTGAGCAGCAGCAGCAGTGGCAGCTCGAGCATCGAGCTCCCAGATGCTCACTGTGGGGTCATCAAGGTCAAAGAGGAGCCGGCTGATAGCGAGGATGAGGCTTTGACCGATCGGCGCCTAGAGTCCGAACAGAGCATCTATCTCCACCAGGTCAAAGGGAGACTGGTGATAAGAGCCATGATCTGAGGGAAGGGATGAGGATGAGATCACCCACTCACAACAATCACAAACATCAACACACACACACGCATGCACACACGTCAGACGTTGCACAGTAGACCAGCTCTGTCTCAACATATGACCTCTTCTTAATCAGCTGCAGCCTCAGTCATCCTTTACTGTTAAGACTCTCTGTTTTTGGTCTTTGTGTTGTGATTTCTGTAAAATATGTAAGTTTTCTCTGTTGTACATATGAATGCAATTTAGATCTTTCTTTTTAAAAGCCGCTTTGGTCACCTGGAGTCTGCTGAACTGACAAACCTGTATGTACATATACTGTGCATTTAGCATAAAAGATGATTTGTAGAGGGAAGCATTAGCAGGTGTACAGCTCCAATGACCCTTCGTACCTTCCCATTCTGTACATTTTTCCATAAAATATACAAATATTATCAGTCTTTGGTCTTTGTTCTGAAAACTTTTTTTTAAAAATGAAAATCTGACAACGTTCTCTGTTCAGTGTTCTCACGGCAGAAATGCAGAATATCTGTCTTAGAGAGAATGAACACTTAAATCCTAACAGGGCAAAAGCTTATATTGCAGTTCGAAGGATGAAGCACTAAATCCATGCTTGGGTGTACAGGCATCTCCTTAACACACCCCTGTTCTCCATCCCTTCCTCTCTTGGAGCGATCCTAGAGCCAGGGCCCTGCATTAGGTTGAGTTCTGCTCCTTTTCTCCTTTCCCTCCTCCTCCTCTCTGGGTCCAAAATCAAAGCTTAACGGAGTTCCTGCCCAGCTTTCAGCAGAGGAGTCAGACAGGGAAAAAGGGAGAAAGAGAGAGGGTCGGGCAGGAAATGCCTTCAAGAAGCCAGGAATTGATTCATGTGTGCAGGAATGCTGAGAGAGGAGGACCTAGTGTCGGAGGAGTCCAAGGGGCCAGGCTCGAGAATTGATTTACTGTCAAGACGAATTACAAAGTGAGTGGGGATATAGTTAAGGGACTCCTTTTTTTAAGGGAATCGCTTCCTTCATATTCCCCTGTGGCATGCTTACCTCAACACACAGAGTTGATGTTACTTAAAAAAAAGCACCTAGACAGGACCTTTTATTTTATTTTCCCCAGAAAATTCCCATTGCAACATGTATAGTGCGTCTTAAAGTGATCTGTCCAATGTAATGCATAGTCATAATTTTCCTGTTTTGTTAGTTGTACTGTCAACTAAATGTAAAAAAAGAAAAAATCCAACTGTGAGTTTCCGTGTTTGGATTCATGTGAAAAATCAAAACTGTCCGTCTTATGCTGTACAGTCAGATTGTCCGGTTTTAATGTTTTTAGTGTAAGTAAACACAATCAGAACAATGCGAGTCTTGTTCTCCTGCTCTTTTGATTTGGTTATAATGAGAACCCCCCTTTGCTGCCAGTGAGTGAGTGAGTGGGTGGTTGGTTGAACGGAGGTAAAGAGAGGGGGTTCTGTGGTCTGTTCATAGCAGTTTGCATTTTTCTTCCTCTTTGTTGCCTTGCGTGATAAACCTTTTCTAAAAAAATAAAGTTAAATTACCTCTGAGGTTCTTGCATCTTTGATTATTTTGACTTATGATGGTATATGAAGGAAAAAAAAGCAAGCAAACAATCTCTTAACGAGTTTTCTTTAAAAAAAGATCCAAAGTGGCATTCGGGATGAATTTGAATAAACAGCTCAGATGGACTGTTTGAATCATCGTATCAACTTGCTTTTCCCACAATAGCTTCTATGACCCAGCTGTTTATTTTCAGGAGGATCTATATGTGACCCTTCAGAGGGAGCTTAAGGGGTTTTAAAACATTTCTTTTGATGTGAATGGGCGAGGCTTCATGTGAAAGCATAGGAGCAATGCAGATAAGGTGAGCTGCGATCGCATGATATATGACTGCGTGAATACTTTCAAACCAAGCTCAAGCAATTTCACAGTGAGCTTAGTTTGTGAAGCCGGTGAAGTTCAATCAATCTCCAGTGTTACTTACGCAAAGCTCAACTCTGGACATATTTAATGATAATACTTAAAAGTTTAAAGGTCTGTGCCTGATCAGGTCCAGTTGTTAAGGTTTTAATGCTAAATGCAACATATATCCAAAAATGGTCAACTGATCTCGAAAACATTTTCCCCAAGAGAACCCAAACGTTTTCACAAAGGTGTAGAGTTACCTCACATTAGGAAGTATTTCACTTGAATTAGACACTGACTTTTTCTTAAGTAGGTTTCATCTGTCTTGGGCTTCAGGCTCTCATGATTTTTAAATGAGCTGTTACAAAGGCAGAGAAAAAATAACGAAGCCCGAATCCATCTGCACTGCCCCTCCCCAGCTGCCCGCGGAGCCAGTTGTAAAAGCAAACAAGCATTTTTTAAAAGGTGTAAGGAAGTAACAAAGACTCCAGCCAACTTACTTGCTTCCAATTCTTGGGGAGATCTGAGTTTTATCACCTACAGAGCCATAAAAGAAATGATTATTTTCATGCGGTGTTCACACACATGCAAAAATACAGAATGGGTGGTGGTGGGAAGAGAAAAAAACATATTCTTCATCTGAAAACGTTTGTCTTTAAAAAAAAAGTGTCGGGAATAAATATTCTTCATGTTACAACTGAAACCAGATATTTACTTTTACTTCATTATCTGACATTAAATTCAGACTTTCATGTTTTAAATTATTTAGGATGACCAAACATTTATTTTGTTAGCTAAATGCCAGGATAATGAGAAATATTTTTTAGAGAATTTTCTAATTACATTCTCAAAAGTCAGAAGTTAACATATAAAAATGATGTCTTAACCATGTGGGAAAGCCCAGGGGAGGATATCATGGCTTTGTAAGCTCCTGATAGGATCATTCACAACACTTGAGCCAAAAATAGGAACACCTGTGGATGTATTTTAAAGCAACAACTCCAACACACTGCTTCCTTGTACAGCATAATGGGAAAATCTTAAGAAATCAGGCAAGATACCAGGAAGAGAATTAAAGACCTCCAACTGTGGGGTTCATCCTTGGGTACTATTTCCAGATTTCTGAAGGTGCCACATTCATCTATTATATGGGTGTAAAAAGCACAGGAATAATCTGCATCCTGGATATGAACATCTTTTGATGCAAAATGTGTGTTTCAACCTCCCTCCGAAAAAAGCAAAAGACCTTCTGAAGATGCTAGCTGAAGCTGCGAAGAGACTTTCATTATTCCGAGGGAAACAAACCCTGTACTGAAAGGCCACTCAGCAAGGAAGAAGCCAACGTAAAAGATCATATTACAGTTTGTAAATGCATATCCTGTGGTCTGATGAAACACAATTTAAGGTGTTTGCTCTTGACAATCAAATGCACATGTGGATGGGAATCAGTATAGGAGTTGTAGCTTAAATCTGTGTGGGCGAGTTGCTGAAAGTGGAATTTGTGCACTTCACAAATTAGATGGCATCATCAGGAAAGAACATCATGCAAAAATAGTGAAGCATCATTTCCAGACTTTAGCCAGTTAAGGCCCAAGTTCTCCAAATGTAAAAATAACTCAGCATTCTGCCACATTACTTAAAAAGTGACTTAAAGACAACAAAATCAATTTTTTGGAGCAAGCCTCGATCTTAGCTCCATAGAAAGTTGGTGGGCACAACTGAAAAGGTGTGTGTGAGCAAGGTGGCCTACAAACGTGACTCAGTTACACCAGATCTGTCGGAAAGAATGGACCAAATTTCTAGAAATTTAGCAAATGGAAATAATGTTGTTGGTTGTTGAACTAAAACACAAAGTGTTTTGCCTGATTTAATGTCAGACATTAAGAAAAAAAGATTATCTGTCTTTCTTGGCCATACCTGTAAATTCAACATAGTTTTTAATTCAATTCAGTTTATATATATAGCGCCAATTCACAACACGTCGTCTCAAGACACTTTACGAAAAAACAGTGTAGTCAAATTAAATTTTTTATTCAAATTGGTTAGATAGTTTTTCTATCTACGGAAACCTAGCAGATTGCATTGAGTTAATGACTTGCAGTATTCACTCCTCCAGGATGAGCAGGTAGCGACATTGGACAGTTGCTTGCACTGACTTTGCAGCAATCCCTCTTTATCAGGATGAAACCTCCAGCACATCCAATCTGCCACGACCAACTGGGGGTTTCAGAGGAAACAGAGAAGCACTGAACCAGAGGTACTTTCTATGTGAAAGAAAAGTAAAACCTTTAACGCAGTTGTAGCTCCTTTAGTGGATTATCTAGGAGAGAAGCATAGAAGATAAACTTTGAGACAATTTTCAAGTCTATTGGATGAAAGAAAGCTCATGGTTAGTTGCAGTAAAAGCTAAGCCAATAGCTATGTCTTAGAGAGAGACAGGGTTAAAAACTGAAACAGGGAGAGCAACATTTGTGTTTTTAAACAGATCAAAGTGGGGATCAGGTTCTGATCCAATCAGAACCCCAATCACAGCATTTTTTGAGGATCAGTATCAGGAGCCCCTGATGAAACTTAGCTGCCAATACGTGTTGTGGTTCTACTGTGTAGTTATGTCAGGTGCAAAAGAGGTGTGAGCGTATTTTGTGCTACTAATTTTTAACAATAACAGTGTATTTGCTTGTACACAGCTTGTGAAACTTTGGACTAGTTCACATATATTATTATGTGGACTGAATATGGAAGCATTTTTCATCCCTCACTGGCGTTAACTCAGAGAGATGGAGTAGCTCCCTCTGTGTGTGTCGGGTGACGGTGTTCTGTCTGCTGCACTCACATACCAGCACAATATTTTCCTCTTTCAACTCTAATAAGACAAAAGACAAAGAATTTGACACTTTTTTTTCCTCAGGCTAAAATGTTTATATGTAAGCAGACTGTACCAACGTAGAGGCTATTTCCTTCGCAGTGCAATTTGAGGAGCAAATCCTACTTTGCAACTGCTTTGTGAATGAAATGGATGCTCTGGTTTGTATGTTTTGTACTGTGAAAAATGTGTATAAATCTTAAGGAAATCAGCATTTACGTTTTTAAACATCTTAATTTATTGTTTTTTCCTTAAAATGTTTTCAAGGCCATAGAAAAAAAAAGATATTGGCATACATTGCTCCAAAACCTGCACACATTTACTGCATTTGTGTGTTATCAAAATGCAACGTCAACCTTCAAATAATCATGTACAGTTATGCACTCAATACTTGGTCGGGAATCCTTTGGCAGAAATGACGGCTTCAATGCGGCGTGGCATGGAGGCAATCAGCCTGTGGCACTGCTGAGGTCTTATGGAGACCCAGGATGCTTCTATAGCGGCCTTTAGCTCATCCAGAGTGTTGGGTCTTGAGTCTCTCAACGTTCTCTTCACAATATCCCACAGATTCTCTATGGGGTTCAGGTCAGGAGAGTTGGCAGGCCAATTGAGCACAGTGATACCATGGTCAGTAAACCATTTACCATTGGTTTTGGCACTGTGAGCAGGTGCCAGGTTGTGCTGAAAAATGAAATCTTCATCTCCATAAAGCTTTTCAGCAGATGGAAGCATGAAGTGCTCCAAAATCTCCTGATAGCTAGCTGCATTGACCCTGCCCTTGATAAAACACAGTGGACCAACACCAGCAGCTGACACGGCACTCCAGACCATCACTGACTGTGGGTACTTGACACTGGACTTCTGGCATTTTGGCATTTCCTTCTCCCCAGTCTTCCTCCAGACTCTGGCACCTTGATTTCCGAATGACATGCAGAATTTGCTTTCATCCGAAAAAAGTACTTTGGACCACTGAGCAACAGTCCAGTGCTGCTTCTCTGTAGCCCAGGTCAGGCGCTTCTGCCGCTGTTTCTGGTTCAAAAGTGGCTTGACCTGGGGAATGCGGCACCTGTAGCCCATTTCCTGCACACGCCTGTGCACGGTGGCTCTGGATGTTTCTACTCCAGACTCAGTCCACTGCTTCCGCAGGTCCCCCAAGGTCTGGAATCGGCCCTTCTCCACAATCTTCCTCAGGGTCCGGTCACCTCTTCTCGTTGTGCAGCGTTTTCTGCCACACTTTTTCCTTCCCACAGACTTCCCACTGAGGTGCCTTGATACAGCACTCTGGGAACAGCCTATTCGTTCAGAAATGTCTTTCTGTGTCTTACCCTCTTGCTTGAGGGTGTCAATAGTGGCCTTCTGGACAGCAGTCAGGTCGGCAGTCTTACCCATGATTGGGGTTTTGAGTGATGAACCAGGCTGGGAGCTTTAAAGGCCTCAGGAATCTTTTGCAGGTGTTTAGAGTTAACTCGTTGATTCAGATGATTAGGTTCATAGCTCGTTTAGAGACCCTTTTAATGATATGCTAATTTTGTGAAATAGGAATTTTGGGTTTTCATGAGCTGTATGCCAAAATCATCCGTATTAAGACAATAAAAGACCTGAAATATTTCAGTTAGTGTGCAATGAATCTAAAATATATGAATGTTAAATTTTCTTCATGACATTATGGAAAATAATGAACTTTATCACAATATGCTAATATTTTGAGAAGGACCTGTATAATTTCTATGGGGAAGGTGCAAATTTCAGCTTATGATGTGAATCTAATAACCCAACAGAACAAAAACAGAGCTATTACTTTTTCATCTTTTCATCTTGGTCTTTCAGCTCTAAAAAGATAAGTGAAAAAAAAAATCTTAGAAAACAAGATGAAGAATGCTCTGTACAAAATGAAGGTGAAGGATCTGAACTTGTTGTATAGGACTGCAATGCAATCTCAGCTCACCTGATAAATCAACAGAAGTTTGCATACGGGTCACAGAGAGGTTCTGTCACACCCTCACATGACCAAAACTCCTGATAATGTCCAGAAAGATTGTCAGAAGGTAACAGATCACCAGCCTCCAGAGGCAGAGATAGCTCAACTCTTCTAAAAACGTTTCTTCCTTCAGCTGCTAACTGATCGGAAATTGTGGGACAAATCCACTTGAACATGTGTTTCTTTCCGTAAAAAGGTTTCTTTGCTGTTTGCAATTGTCTTGAAAATCTTTTCACATAATTATCTCTGTGTGAAGATTTTCCAAAGTTTCTAAAATCACACTGGATGGGACAAAATATATCCTCATTCACATTAATTCTACACTGGGTTTCTGTGCCTTTGGGTTGGATGAATGCAAATTTCTGAAAATGTTGCTAAATCTAACAATGTATTAATTTATTCATTATAAACAGTAAATTATTACAAGTATTTATATTTAGTACAATACAGTCATATTCAATAAATTAAAATATCTGTTTTGATGAAACTCGTTTATTAGATAAAAGCAACTTTTGAAAATAACCTTTGGGCAAGTTTTAAACATATTTTTTCACAAAGCCCACATTTCTTCATTACAAATGTTTCTTATTGGTCTGATGTAATATACTAACCTTAATTGCGGTGTTTTAATTAGTGAGAAATCAAGATAAATAAAAGCTTTAAAACATCAGTGTGTTACTCAATTTACAAATGAACTTTTTACTTATATTTTCAATTGAATATTACTGTACATTCATATTTCTAATTTTGGCTGACCAAACCCTTTGAGCAACATATACAGATCCATTGTTTTTAAACTTTTTTTTTGTTACATTATTTAGGGTTATTCAATTTTTGTAGTTTTTAAACTCAATCTTTTTTTCTCACTGTCTAACTTTAACGGTGTCTCATGGTGTCAGAGAAGGTTTTATGTCTTTTTATAATGTACGTAAATATCTGGTTTCAACTGTATTTTCTATCAATCCTTGCACATGTCTGTAGTTCTGATCATTTTGTTCCCCTGTTTTACAATATGTAAAATATGTGGAATGACAACATGCATTTTTAATTGAAATAACATTTTGTTTTGAGTTGTTAATATTTGAACTTTAACGAGTTCTGTTTTAAAAATAAGAAAACATTTGTATGTGCTCCTCTGTAAGCGATTCTCCTTGGTTAGTCCTGGCAGCAAGAGGTGGCATCCCTCCTCGCTGGGTTCAGTTTCTACTTTTGGACATGCACTAAACTTTTCCTTGCTTACTGATGTGGGCTAAATAGTATAAACAAGTGGTTAACGACACACGTCTACCTTCTTTAGACGTCTTTGGTGAGAAAATCAAGAAGGAAATAGGAAGAATTGTCAGAGTAAATTTATAGATTCAAGCCACAAATACTAACTAAGAATGTACTTGCCAATGTAGAAAAAACAAACTCACCCAGCAGCTGTGGTCATCCTGACCCTGCAAAGTTCCCCAGTTTATTCAGACCAGCTGTATAAACACTATGTCATTCAGTCAGGTGTAGAGTTAAAGCACCTGTCCATAGACTTGCTGAGCGAGAAAAGCTGAGAAAATTTGCATTTTTTTGTTTTTATGCTTCTAGGCTACACAAAGTCTCAAAACCCACCAGGGGCACCATTAGAATGTTTCCCAAGGGCTGGCTAGCTGGCGAATGGGTGGGGTTGGTTAAGTTTTGGTGGGTCCACTTCTGGGTGGACCAATAAGTCCAAAAACAATTTAAGTCCAATAAATTTAAGTCCAATAACAAAAACATTTCCAGGATTAAAAAAAATGCCAAATGGTCAGTTAGTTATAATTTCTAAGTAACTACGTCCAAAAACTCATCTGATTTGATATGTTGGAACATGCTGTTCTTTAGCCCAAGCAAAGTTCAGGGCTGATGATTTTTAAATGCTGTAACAGATAAATATGTGATCTTGTTATCAAAAGTGTGCTATGAAGGAGAAAACCAACACAGACGTTAATATAAGATAATGATATCATTTAACATGCACAGTGGAACAGTTGTTAGCACTGTCACCTTGCAGTAAGAGCGTTGATAGTTCAAATCCCAGCCTGGGTCTATCTGCAAGGAGTTTGAATGGTCTCATTGTGCATTCTTGGGTTCTTTCCGGGTACCCTGACTTCCTCCCATGGGCCAAAACATGAGATTAATTGGTCTCTGTTAATTGAAGTGAGTGTGTGTGGATGATTGTTCTGACCACTCGAGATGGGCACCAAATCCTCCCCACCACCGCCATGACCCTTCATCCCTGAGCGATTATAGACAATGAATGCATGGATGGATGGATGGATGTTGTAACTACACAAGGCTTATAATTTCTTGGCTTAGCCTTTCTTGTATTCAATTTGTGCAATCAAGATATTATGCATGTAAGACTGTCTGTCAAAAGGTTTAGGCAGCAAATGTTTACTGGTGCCCATTGCCCCTGCTGGTCCCCCCTTGGTAGCGCCACTGTGTCTAAAAGTAAACTAACTTTTTAATACAAATGTGTGGCTAGACAATATTCTGGTGGATTAAAAACTGCTGATAGGGACTGTTTTGGTTTGTGCTGTCTTTACAGTATTTCTGCCTTGATACATTCAGGTAAACCCAACATTATTCATATCTTTGAGAGATTTAGATTTAAAATGATTTTGTTTTAACCAAAACGTTTGTTTCTGTTAGAAAATGAGACAGGGCCTTAATCAAAAGGTAATAAAGCAATGTAAAAAAGTTTGAAGAAATAACTAAAAAAAAAAAAAAAAAAAAAATTAATAAAACGTTTAAAATTGATCTAAACTGGCCTCAATAAAAAATGGGAGAATCTTTATTGGCAGTAATCAAACCCTTCTTATAATTGCTTACCAGCATTTTGTTTGTTTCTTCTGGTATTTTGATGGTTGATCTTTGGTGATGAGCCCCAAGTCTCTGAGGTTGGAAGGCCTCCTTACAATGACCCTTATCTTTAGCTTCTTCCCCAGATTCTCTATCAGAACAAAGTCGGGACCCCAATTGGGCCACCTTACTTCCAGTCATTTAAAGCATGTTGTTAAAGTTAAATGGATAAATAAATAAATCCATCAGGGGAAGTAGTAATAATCCATCTGTCCATTTACTTCTTGCTTTTTGAGCTCTTTAAAAACAGAAGTCATTTGTAGGTTTATTCGTGTCATGCATCACATCCTACTTTTACCCATTTACAGTTCATCTAGAGGGAGTGGTCTTTTTATGAAATGTTGTGAAGCTAATTTGAAAGGATTAACCTGATGGTAGCGTTTAGCACATCCATTTAGTTTAACATGTCATCATCTTGCTTATGTTGGAGTTTGACACATATAAATGTGCTCAAACCTCACAATTTAAGGTAAATGAGGAAGTCATTTGTCAGTGGAACTTTTCTGAGCGTTGACCACCAAAGTTGAGTATGACACAGAACATGGGGTAAATTTTCCAGCTCTCTTTTGGTGCCTGTCAGGATTCATTTGAGTCTGGCATCTAGCTGAAAAACTCTGTGTTTTTATTTCCATGTGCTAACTGTAATTGAGGTGTGGGATGGTGCAACTCTGGTAGTAAACTGAAATGTGTGCCTCTGAAAGTCAAAAGGGGAAAAAGCAGGATGTCAGATTGAATTGTGAAGATGTTACTATGTTAAATGTTTATCTTCTAAATAATAAATGCCTATTTGTTTCTTATAAAACAATGTGACCAACCATAACAACACCTTGAAAAATACTTCTTAAAAATATTTAACATGTCAACATTACAACCACAAAATTTAGAGTATTTAATTTGTAGTTTATGTGATAGACCAACACGAATTAGAGCATACCTTTGAAGTATAAGTAAATAATACAAGGTTTTAAAGAAGTTTTACAAATTCATTCTATCTATCTATCTATCTATCTATCTATCTATCTATCTATCTATCTATCTATCTATCTATCTATCTATCTATCTATCTATCTATCTATCTATCTATCTATCTATCTATCTATCTATCTATCTATCTATCTATCTATCTATCTATCTATCTATCTATCTATCTATCTATCTATCTATCTATCTATCTATCTATCTATCTATCTATCTATCTATCTATCTATCTATCTATCTATCTATCTATCTATCTATCTATCTATCTATCTATCTATCTATCTATCTATCTATCTATCTATCTATCTATCTATCTATCTATCTATCTATCTATCTATCTATCTATCTATCTATCTATCTATCTATCTATCTATCTATCTATCTATCTATCTATCTATCTATCTATCTATCTATCTATCTATCTATCTATCTATCTATCTATCTATCTATCTAAAATCCAGCTTCAATAAAAAGCCATAAGAGTCATCACAGAAATATAAAAAAAATAAATGAGTTGAGCAACATTTGACTTCTTCCATTGCTCTTATACTGTATATCACATTAAATATGTCATGTAATAATGACTAGGATTAAAACCAGTAGCAGCGGTTTGTTGATATAAACAATTATTACAGTTGACATTTGACAACAGAATTTGAAAAGAAAATTATTCTCTTCAATCCAATCTGTTTTGCTTTCTCTCTGTCATTCTCATCTCTCTTTTTTGTCCATCATTCTCTCCTCTCTTTCATATGTCTGTCATCCTTATGCTCTCCCTGGTTCTCATTCTCTCATCTCTTTATGTCTCTCATCCTCATGTTTCAAGGGTACTAAAAACCAGTATATTCTTGTGAAGGAAACGCAGCTCTGATTTTTGAAACAGTGCACGCAGGGTGAATTCTTAGCCATATCTGCATAGTCAGAAGTATATGAATCTCTTTTGTTTCAGATAAGGAATGTAGACCCTGTAATGAAAACTAAGAATAGCGAAAAACCTATACAATTTTAGGAAATACGTCTGAAAATGACAAAAAAAACGACTGCATCATAATGATACTGAACAGATATACAATAGGATCACACAGACATAAATAATAAGACTGCAACATGTTTTAGTGCTTTAATAAACAAATGTACTGCATTTGCAAACCAGACAAAATCCGCTAAAGATGCAAATAATGCAACTACTAAATTTTGATCCGGTCAGTTGATTTTACAAATTTTAATTGTTGCAGGTCATTTGTTGTTAGGAATAAGTCACTTACTGATGGTTCACTGTCCCCAGTCTGACCTTCTTCCTGGAGATATTCATCTATTCGGGCAGTTGGCCTAGAATCCGTCATGCAGGGTGATGCAGATCATGTCTGCTTACTGCAGTCTGAAGGGGAAGACATGTATCTCCTGGCAACAGATGCTCTTACACTGTGTCTGCACATGGGACACAGTGTCCGCATGTATACCTGCAGCAGAAATAGTGTAATTGAGGAACAGGCCGCATATTCAGTGTGACATTTATCACAAAAAGAGGCACCTACACTTCAATACGAACATATTTATACACATATCTGTTAGCTGCTCCATGCTAATGGGCCGTATGCTAATCGATGAAATACAGCATTGCTCTTCAAATTAGCAGAATAGAAATTCTGATCAATGCACTAAATTCACAGATAGTAAATTATAACCAAATTATAAAAATTATAACCTCTGAATAGCAATTTTAACAAATCATTGAACAATATGCGTTTAATCCTAACCAGTCTGACAGTGGGGGTAAAACCTAAAAAAGAAATGCTATGAAGAACATGTTCAGAAGAAAACTTAGAAATCATCCCATTATCACTTTATAGTAAGAAAAAATGAGGAGCCCCTGAAAAGGCCCTTGGGAGCCATCTTTACTAAAAGGGGATCACTTTCTGTTGTACTACATGCTGTATCACAGGGTAAACCCAGGGGGAAACATCTGTGTGGGGATCAGGACATGTGGTGGGGCAACTGAACAGCAGGTCAGAGCGGATTGGAAAAGTAACAACCACTTCTGAGTGGTGGTGCTACAAATTTCCTCAATTGTGCAGTTTCCAAATAACCTCACCACTCAATTACAGTGCCCTGTCAATTATTTATACCCTTTCAACCAATATGGCTTGATACAACTACAAGCTTTGATTAATTTGGAGGGAGGGGGGAGGGGATTTATGTGACACAAAGTGTATAATTGTGAAGTTGACAAAAACATGATATGATGTTTTCAAAATCTGAGCTTTGTGGCATGCATTTATATTCATCACTGCATGTGGAAGAAGGTTATGGTCTACATACAAAACCCTAGTTGTGGCAGAGAACTAACACTGCCCATCCCATTGAACACAACATCTAAACTGTGCAAACATGGTGGTGGTGGCATCATGTTGTGTAGGGGCTTTTCCTCAGCAGGGAAATTTTAAGGTGGACAGACTTAATAGGGTTTTATTTGGTTTTGTTTTATTTGGTCAGAGCTTTATTTGGTCCGTTTAACAAATATTTATTTGATTTATTTGATTAGAAATGGAGAAATCAAATTGTTTGCTCTGCCGGTTCAAGGATAATAATCATTATATGCATTAAGTTTAACTTAAGGCAGATTGAGGTTGAATTTCTATGCTGTCTTAACAGTTTTCAAAGATAAATTAAAACATTTCTAAAGCAACAAGTTAGATGTCTCTGAATATTCTTCTGTCAAACTAAGCAAGTCTTTCATTTGGTTTCATCAGACCTTATAATCTCTGTGTTGTACAGTATTATCAAGTACAGTATTATGGCCTTATGTTAAGAAGTCCTCTAGTAGGAGACTCTTTTCTGATTCCGTCTTATTAAAGATGTTTGTCGTTGCTTTATGGAATAGTTGTAATGTTAGGTTTCTGATATTTAAGCTCTGAAAAGGTTTAGAAGTCAGCAGGGTCAAAAAGAGGCCCAGAGAGTTACAGTATAATTCACAGAACTGATAATAAGGAAGAGCTGTGCAGTTTCAATTTGTTGGACTGGTTTGGGTCCAGGCCAGGCTGTGAAACAGCTCTGTGACAGATCTGTGGTGCTACATCACGGTTTTAGCGGAACAGCACAGCGTAGGCATGCTGTTGCCCGAATATGACACACACCGCTAAAGCAGTGTAAGAATCTGTTATTCAACCAGATGGGAATTTTCTGTGCCCACGATGTTGATGAATGTCGTGATCAAGCATTTCTTTGGACAAAGTGGGAAGTTACCGTTTTACACAGAGGGATCATATGATTTAAATGCACAGGATGCCACAAGCTGTGCTAATGGACATTACCACCACTCTTGTTTAGAAGTTCAGCTGGCAGTGCCTGGTGTTAATCTGCCGTGAACAAGCCTGCATTATGCCAAGAATGCAGCTGAAGTGAAACAGGTGGTCTACAGACTTTCTGTCATTCTGCTTCGAATGTGGCTTCTTCAGCTGGACAGCTTACAATGCTTGTTTTTATTTTAATTGTAACATATATTGGTTTGAGTTGCATTCAAAACTTAGAAATTATTGTATACAATTAAAGACCTTTTAGGGCTGCACATATTGTGGTGTGCTTGGAGATGGAAGCTGACATTAAAGAACTATACTCCTGCTGTCTTTTACGATTCATGTTTGCTCCTAGGATAACAATATGGGTTCGTTGCAACTACAAGTTAAGACGCATCCTGTACAACCGATGGCTGATATAGAAAAGTCTTGATATTGACTGACTCCTCACAACCCAGTCCCATTCCAAATTGTGTAATACCCACATTTGTCCACAGGGCAAAACGTAGCCATTTCACTAAAAGAGCTCTAGCAGTGCTGCCAGCTAAGTTCTAAAAACATATGCTAAGATAAAAAAGGTTCATCAATATAAAGACAAAAACAGTAGAATCTTTCCCCAGTAGCATATCACCCACAGCCACTACAGCTTCTTTTTTGATGGACCCCCTCCTCAGCAGTCTGGGGCCATTGTGCTCAGATGGGGGCATGGATGGAGGAAACAACAACCGTGTCTGCCATCTTTGCATCATCGCTGGACATGTTTCCCTGCAATGGACTGGCGATCTGTCCAGGGTGTACCCTGCCTCTCGCCCATAGACTGCTGGAGATAGGCACCAGCTCCCCCGCGACCCACTATGGAATAAGCGGTAGAAAATGACTGACTGACTGACTGAGCTCTAGCAGTGCTGCCAGCTAAGTTTGCTGACCATCGCTAAAATTATAAAATCATCCCCTATTTAACAACTAAATGTATAAAACTAAAACAAAGCAGCTTATTTTTAGTAGTCAGCTAAATCAAGCACATCAAGTTGTTACGTTTCTCATTAATCCAAACAGTGAAACTATCACTCATTGGTCGTAAATCACAGGTGTCAATTATGAGTGTTCATAAATGATTTCCATAACAACCTGAGTAAAGGCTCTTCTATTAAAAAAAATATTAAGAACATTTGTTTTAATGTTTCTCAAAGAAATTGTTATATGTTACAAAGTACGTGACAAAAACTCTCTTACTCATTACATCTTGTTTTCATGCTACCTAAATAAATACAAACAAATACAGCCTTAAATAGAAATGTAAACTCCCTTGCTTGTTGCCGCTAGTGCATTAGATGACTGACAAATGTTCTCCCCCATTAGGCTTGCTCTGGCTGTATTTGCTCTGCTGGTAACATTCTGGACAATGTCTTTTTGCATGAAAATGACTCAGTAAAAACAAAACATTTAGAGGTCCAAAAACAGCTTCTTTGGGTAGAAGGAAGGGCAAACCCTAATCCAAACCTCCAGGGTGCAGAGCTAGTTAGTAAAGTTTAGAAGGGCAAAAAGCTGGCACATTTCTCAACACATTCTAAAGTTGAATACATAACACCTCATGCTTAAATTGGTTTATGCCTTCAAAAAGACGATATTTGGTTGATTTTTGTTAACTTGAATCAGGAAAACTTGTTTTTTGCCATCTTTGTCTTAAACTAACTGGCCAGATATAGTTTCATATTATATGAAAATCTGTACCAATATTTTTTTCCTTCTTGAAATTGTTCAAAGGTTTTAAAAAAAGTCATATTTATCTTTTTAATACAAAACATGAATCAGAATCTTTCTAAACCTATGAATAATCTCAATATTTTCAGTTCTCCAGCCCATGTCCATAACATGTAATTACTTTGTCCATCATGAATATGCATAAATATTTCAAAGGTATTAAATTTAGTTCATTCATTTAGCACCATTTCACAACAAGTGTTGTCTCCAGGCACTTAACAGGACAAACAGGGCCAATTGTCTACTCAAACATAAAAAAGACAAATTTTTGCTGAGAACCTTTAATGTAAATACTTTTTGAGTCACCTGGACCTCTTTTTAAAGAATGGAAGTGATGTTTTTCCTGTGAGATTGTATTGACTACATGACTATCAAATTAACATCTTTATTATATTTAAAGCAAAGCACTAAGTTTATAAAGCAGTACAAACACAATTAACTGACAGAACACTGAAATATTGTATGAGCTGAGTCAGAAAGTATTTAGAATTTAATGATTTATTTTGGTTTTACTTTTAGTCCAGATCATCATTTTATTATCAGACAAAGAGAACCAGTGTAAATACAAAAAATTGTTTCTAAATAATTATTCAATCTATTAAGGAAAAAAACAATCGAAAGCAACTTGATCCAGTGTGAAAATAAAATTGTGGCACTTAATAAATCATGAATTAACTAAATTTGCTCTGTTTCACTAGCCACACAAAGGCCTGATTACTGTCTAACCTGTACAATCAAGAAATTACTTAAATAGAGCTAAGCTCCCTTATAGGAGTTGTTGCAGCCAAGTGTGCCAGTTATTAAAATCAATTATTAGGTTTAGATTAATTTTCTTACACTGAGCCAGATTTGTTTAGCTATCTGAGGGCAAATACCTTTTAATGGCACAATGTCTTTGAAAAACAAAAAGCTCACCTGCAAAAACTCTAGTTGAAACAAAGTATATCTTGCTGTCTGAAAAAATGAAAACTGCATATCATTCGTGAATCAACTGGAACAATCTCAACACTAACATGGTGTAGCACAGTATGCTATTTAACTGCATTTTAAAGCTAGCAAGTGTTCAAACATATACATGTCATTTTATATCTGACTGAGCCACCGTATCACCAAATGCCTTCTCTTTAATGACTTGTATCAGGTACAAAAACAATCCTATTTATGATGCTTTGTTGCCATACTTTTTTCAAATGTACATGAGACATCACTAGACTTGATACACAAATATACTGTTTTTTTGCACTTCTAGCTTGTATTTTGTTTGTTTGTTTACATAATCCTGGTGGATTGGGAAAATGCCAAACTTTTATATAAGACAATTTTAATTTATTTAATGGCACATATGTTCTATACATTCAGATGCACTGCGTAAAAAATAAACCAATAAAAATACCACTGCCCAATGCCAGACCCAGTGCCTGCAGCTTTGTGTCGATGCCTCAGAACAGCAAGTTAAAGAGATATGTCTTTGGGCTACAACAACTATTAGAAGAGAAAGATGCTCGTCAGCATTCCATCATCTCAACACATCAGCACGTAGTTTAAAAAATAAAATGTGCAGTACCGCAAGTCAAAAGGAGAACATAAATATTATTGTCCATAAATTACTCCATTTATGCATGAAATAGTGCACACATTGTATCTTGAGAAGGGCTGACTCACTGTTATCATATATATCTTGGCTGCAGCAGGAAGTGTAATCCCGTGGATTTCCAGCAACTGACAGCAGCCTCTCTGTCTTCTTTAAGAGTCAGTGACACTGCATGCCATTATAGTGTGTTGTCTCTTTAATAAAATTTCACATTCTTTTAATTAAAGGTTAGAAAGTGACATCCCGTTTTATTTATTTTGATTAGTCGTTGAATAAAATGAATCTTGCTGAATCATCAGAAAGAGGTAAATTAATTATGACTACCAAAGCAAATGGTCCTCTGACCTGATAATACGAGAGGCAGAGATGAGTCCAGAAGGTGTGATTGTTATGTTGTGCAACCCCTATTCGGCCCTCTGACAGGATTCGTCAGGTGTCATTCAATGATTTCCAGACAGTATCTGCAGCCATGGCAGATCCAAGTCCTGGAGCAAAGCTTGAATGAAGAAGGAGGTCTGCTTTCCATAAACGTTCTGGTATCCAGTGAGGCAGCATCACTTCATGATCATAAATCGTCTGCTGGAAACCAAGGGTTCTGTCATATCCCGACATAACAAAGAAATTTCAAAATCAAAGGACAAGCTGGAGTTCCTTGTGACAGCTAAACATCAAAGGGGAAAAGCTTTCAGAATTTCCAGGGTTTCTGTTCAGTTTCTTGGTGGTTTTGCAATTGGAAAAGGCAGCTATAGAATGCCTGAAGGTCAACACAAGTTAAGTTGGTCCAAACAAAAAACAGCTTAACCCTTGAGATAAGAGTCAGTACTTAAAGGACATATATCTTTTATGATTTGGGGTTGTTTGGTTTTTGGTTTCTTGTTTTCCTTATATATTTTTCACTGCTCAAGTTTTGAATCATGCTTTTGTTTGTTATTTTTCTGGTCATGTTTTAGTCCTGTTCGTGTTTTGTCAAGTTTTGTTTGTATATTAGAGTCTCTGTTTTTGCCGCAGCCACGTTTTGTTCTGTCTGTCAATTAAGTTTATTCGGTTCACCTGTCCAGGTTAATCTGTCTCCTTGCTCCACCTGGTTTTCACTCCATATATACACACCTGTTCAGTTAGTTGTCGCGGAAACATTTCTCATGCTCATGCCTTGTTCTCAGATCATGTCTTGTTTTTTGCTCATGCCTGCCCGTTTGTTGTTTTGTTCCTGCCTCCTGCTGTGAGTGAGTTTTTTGTTATTAAATCTTTTGCACTTACCGTCACGATGCCTGCTCGTCTGCATTCTGGGGTCCAATATCTCACAAACTTTAACAATATCATCATATTTTATAGCTGGAAAAACTCAAAAAATCTTGAAAGCAGGAATTATATCTTGTAAGCTAATCATAATCTGCCTTTCCATAGATTTTAAAGTAATTTTACACTACTTTTACTGAAACAAAGAGAGCTTTTTGAGACACTAAATAAGGAGGGCACTATCATATATGGATGATTACGTAGTGTCTGTATCTGCGTCATTTGTAAATCTCTTGAAGTAATTACAAAATGGATTGTTTTCTTGACAGAAAAATATCTTTTTAATGGGAATATGTTGAACAGATGTGAGGCCGCTTGTTGAAAAAAGGAAATAGAGAGGGCTGTTTGCAGATCATCTACACAGGAAACATGGGTGAGCTCCATGAAAGTATACACAGCAAGATTTCTCCTTACCTGCAAAAAGAAGGATTATGAAACAATTGCTATGTTGGATTTGAGGTGAGGAATGTCCAATCTAAAGGATAAGGGGCCAACACAGTTGAAGCCACGGCTACAAATGATAGCTCAAGCAAAATCAACTGCCAGACCGTTGACACAAATGCATGAAGCATATATTATTGCATAATAAAATGCTTTCTTTTAGCTGTGATTATATGTAGCAGCTTTTTTTTCCACTGTGTCTGAGCCAAATGAAGGAGAGAACGTTTGACTACAGATGTCGTTTTAGTATTTGAACTTCCGTTCCTACGACATGTTTAGCATTAGCTTTGCATGACTTTTTAGGGCCAAACGACATATGAGAAAACTAACTGCAGGTGGACATACAAAGTTGGAGTGGTGTTACAGGTGATGTCCTCAGAATACCACTTTGACAACTACATTACATTTCCATAGTGAAACCCTCATGAGTAAAACATCAGCTGATTATGTGAAGAAAACTGAGACTTGCGCAATCACTGCATGGCCTGCTGATATAAAGTAATCTGGTTACACAGTTGTTTGAAGATATGGGGGTATTGACGCCCATGGGCAATAGAGTAACAATGCTAGTCAGTTTTTGTGTTTTGGATTATGGACATTGCCACAAGTAGACATTTCCTGCTGTGGAGATATATAGCGCAGAGTGCTTTTAAATCACTCTGAAGGATGCCAGTTTGCTAAGTCTCCAAGTCACTGCTCTCAAAAATCTTTCTCCTGACGTCCTTCCCCTCACTGGATAATCACCATGCAAATCTTCACTTTGCTATCCCTACGTTTGTCTTGAGTTGACATTGCAATATATTTTGTTGCCAGAGTTTCCGAATCCGGATTTATTGCCATCACTCTTCTGCGACCTTTGGCTAGGGCCGTACAATTAATCAACTTTGTATTTCATTTTCAGTTTCATCTCCAAACAATCACAAACACATTGTAACTGATACAAAAAATAAATTATTTAAATTCCTTTGCCACATTGTGCTTCCCCTATGATGTACAAAATGCAGATTTAGAAATCCACTCAAGAACCTAAATATTTTTAGTATTTGACCTTAAAATGTGGGTGTTTCTAGACAATATGGGAGCTTGTCCAACTTTTACAAAAATGTTTAGATTGAAAGATCAGTGATGAAGAGACTGCCTTGGTCTCCTCAGCTTCGTGTCTACTCAATAAATGCAGTGTGCTTCCAAATTCAATGAGTAATTGTTATTAAAAAAAAATTCTAATTTCAATTATGACCAAAATAATTGTGACATATAACTCAGCAGCCCTGCTCCCAGTTGCACTCTTTTGTTTATTACATATTTCTCAATTTCAGATATAAAAATTGCAATAACTATTGTGAGCTACAAGCCTAAAGACAATTGAATGGGAAAAAAGTGTTTAGAAATTATGCTTGACCTAAACAATCTGTGATATGGGGCTATTTGACACAATGTGATGGACCAATCTCCTTTATCTCTGGACCAGAGGTGGTGCAGCACTGAGGTCCCTGGCCTTCTCATTGCTTGTGCTGAGTCCAGCTCCAGTCCATGCGTGTAATGCTGTTTGTAATGAGAAATCTAAACAGGGAACAGCAGTGAGGCATGACAGGAATGTGTTTCCATTGGACGAGGCTCTGTACAAAAAAACCCAGAAGAATAATACGAAAAGGCAAAGATGAGTCCAGAAGGAGAGCTCACTCTGGCCAAAGCGGAAGACTAATGTTATTGTACATTTGCTGTCACTCTGCCAGTCCTCCCGCACCAATTGGTTCTTGGTCTTCCTACCAGCCTCCACCCTTCCATTCCTTCCCACTGCTTCTCCACAGTCTGTTTGCTCAGGTGGACAGTGACACAGTTTAGAGGGAGCTTCAGTCCCCCCAACCTCCTGCTCCTGGCTTGTGTCATCGGCTATGAGTCTGAAGTCGGAACTCCAACCAAGGTTCCCCTAGGGTGGGAGGGAGCAGGAAGTTGAGTGACAAACACAAGGAGGTAAAAACAAAGAACATGCAACACAAATGCAAAGAAATGAGCAGGATAAATAAGATTAAGAGGGAGAACATAAGATGTCGGAGAGATGAAGGAAAATCCAGACCACCCATTTTGAAAATTGGAGAGTGGTTGTGGTCTCTCGAAGCCGTTTTGGTTTATGGTCCAGTAAGGATTTCTTGAAACAGCTCTGTTTGCAGTTTATTTTATCATGCCACACTGTCTCAGAGCTCTCTGTCAGGAATCTCATTTTGCAAAGACTAATTACAGTGTAAACACTGCATTAAAGTGTGTAGGCCACTCCACTTCACTATTTACCCTTTCGTCTAAACAACTCTGACATCCTTTCATGGATTGATTTTCTTCATTGAAACCTCCTCGGCTGATGTTTATTTGTTTTGAAACTGGCACGCATTTCATGCTGAAAATGATGGATCCAGGTTTTAGGGAGAATAACAAAGCTCAGTTTGCAAGACAGAAGGTTTGGTCCCACCTGCGAATTGCAAAGTTCATTTCAATTCACAGCTGAGGAAAACCAGGTCTCTATAGGAATGAAAAAAAAAACAATGGCAATGTTTTAAAAAGAAAGCGTTGAAAGGCATTCAGCAGATGCAATGAACTTTTTAAAGAAAAGTTGCAATAAAGGCCTCTGGGGAAAAAAACTGGGTGCAAAACTAGAATCAGTTTTCTCATAAAAAAGACAACCAGGAAACTACTTCATTAGCACATGCTCGGGTGCTGAGGAGTGGTCACCCAGTATCAGTCACCTGCATAGCCGAGTCAGGGAACCTAATTGTGTCCACATGGTCCCAAAGGTCCGGAAGAAAAGGCTTTTTAAGGCCAACCAAGAGTTATGGCCTCCCAGATCTTTTAGTGTATAAAATAAACATGAGAACTGCTACTGCAGGCATGTTTATGTAAAATGTGTTAATGTTTGCATCCTCTATATGCTTTTGGTTCATTTCACAGAGCCTGTTTATGTTGCAGTGTATAGTTGGGATCTTATTAATAATCAGAATTCATGTATTTCTGAAATGACTCTGCAGGTTAATAATATATTTGCATGCATGTTTTCACAGAGATTGTAAGTTTTACTTGACTGCCAATTAATCATGGGTGTTCAAACTTTGTTACATGTACATCGAGGTTGTATTTACTCTAGTCAAATGAGTTTGATTTAAAAGGTCTCATCAAACCAGCTGATCATATCTTATTGTGTAATTTAGTGAACAAATGGATACAGAGAAGAAAGTGGATAACTCTAAAACATATTGGAGTAAACACACATTGGAAAACTTCAATAAACTAAACATTTCTGTTTGTTCATGTAAGAAACAATGGTGTTTACCAATAAAAAGGAAGTATATTCAGACGCTGTCAAATGCATCCAAGTCCATCATGTTCTGTGACAGACAAAAGCCGAGAGCTCAAAAGAATAAAACGAAGCAGCTTTGTTGAATTCAGCCTTTCTGTTATCTGCTAAATGTCTCGTGGTCTCCTGCATTTTCGCAACCTGAATTAAGCACAGCTATGTCCTGACATATAACTTCTTACATCACTATGCTCTCACAGAGTTCATTCAAAAACCTCATTGATATGAAAAATAGCTACCTTGAAGTCTTCTTCCCTCAATAACAGCTTCCACACAGAAGAATGTTGTCATTGCAGTGCACTGGTGACCCAATCTTGCAATATTAAACATCACAGTATTTCTTTTTAAACTGAAGTCAGATGCAGTTTTGACACAGTTTGTCATATATAAAATCTTTTTTCTATTTGTGAAAACACAAAAAGTGAGTATTTTCAATGTTTAGTTTTTGTTTGGTATTTGAACAACCTTAGAATGAGAAAACTTTGAAAACTGGATTTTATATGGAGTATTCAAACTTGGACTAAATTATAGTAGCCTGATTGATAGTCTTTAAAACACAGTTTATGATGATTTTGGCTACCCTTAAACCTTTACTTTGTTTGGAAAACATTTGAATTCTGAAAATATGACAGAAATGTGTTCTTGTCTCATTCTTGTCTAGTGCTCATGTTCTCAAAGTTGTGCACAAACTCAGCAAAAAATTGGATTTTTGAGTTTTAAGCTAATCAGTTACAGGGCCGATAAAGCTTTATCTTGACCGATTCAGGCCGGTTTCCCTGTGCATCGCTATACAGCACCTAACCACATGTTTTCAGAATATTCCGGCAGCAGTTAATAACATGCTTTCTATAAGGGGTTTTGAACACTGCTTTAAAAGCAGTACATTGTTAATAGCCCTTTGGTGTTCGTCAGTGTTGCATTGTTCTCTTAAAAAAGATTAGACCAGTTTGTCTACTTTTTGTGTGATTCTTGTGCTGACACCTGAGGAGTGTTGACACTCCTGCCGGGGCCGGTGTGCCCAGCAGCTGCCCGGGAGGTGTAATAGGTTGTCTTACAGAGCACAGACAGGAAATGAACCCTGGTATCTAGCTTGAATCAACCACATCTGGACTCAATTATTCATCCGAGTTGTTTTTGGCTGGTGATAAATGATTTAGTCTCACTGCTGACACCATTTCTCATGTGCAAATATAACTATGGTGATGCTCAACATAAGAAAAAAATAGACATTGAAAAATATTCTATTATTACACCAATGTATTGATGTTGTAAAGACGCAACCCTGCAAATATTTAGGGTGTGTAGCCTTTACTCTTTTTCTTGCTCTAAAGTTATTCTCTTTATTGTGATAAACTGTGTTTATGGTCCATAAATCCACACAGTTCCTTTTGTACTTTCAAAACAAAGCAAACACATTATTATTCTTATCTTGACACAACGATCTAATGTTGAAACTGAAGTACTTTCCTTCACTTGTACACAGGGTGGAGAAGGGCAAAAAACATTTAGAGTCCAACTCAAACACTGGCATTTCTGGCGTGACCGCAGGAGAACATTTAATGGCTCCTTGGAGGCTACGAACTGTTGACAGTTAATAAGTCATAAAATTTCCCCTTGACGAGGATGCTAGATTCCATTGGCAGGGTACACACAACAAAGAGCCGGAAAGAACATATCTTTGCAATAGATGTGGGCTGGAATCTCTCAACAGCTTCAGTAGAAATCTCTAGAGCATGTCCTGACTTCAGGAGTGATTTTTCTCTAGAGTACATTGACTATTTTCAACTGTTAAGGAAAATGGAACCTTGAGAATGGAGACAGATCACTGAAAATGACTGACCTTGATGTGAACACCTTGTATGATTGTATTCGTCATCTGTTTTTCTTAGCCTTTGGGTTGTTTTCCATTGTAACGGCACACAGCAGGGCGGCTGTGCTGACCTGTGCTGTCCTCCACATTTACAGGCTCGGCTGTGATGAAGGGAAATCCTTGACTATGTGATCCCTCACCCCTGATGAGGAGGGTTCTCAATTACAGCTCTAGGGTCCTCCAAAGGGCCCCTCTCCGCTCTTTTACCATCACCACTATTAAACCGCTGCAAAGGATATCTTCCCTAAAAATTAATAACTATTTTCTGAGCCAAACTATACCTAAGCCCTCCTTTCTGATTTCCTCAAAATACCTAGCAGGACTGAAAATTCATTCCTGGTATTTATTTGTAAGAAATAGATTGTATAATGTTAACTGTGTGTATTTAGTCTTTAACAAAATCATTGGAAGCATCCCTGCACCTCTGAACTAAACCAGAATCAGAAACAGGGGATGTGACATATACCACTCCTCTCTCATGTGCTGGGATCTCCTGACATCTGATTGATAATGTTGCTTATAACACGACTTTCTTTTTAACTACGAGTCTTGATAACATACAAAACATATATTTATATTTAATATAAACATATGTTGTTTCCTATCAGCTCCTTATGTCAGTGTTTTTTTGACAGGCTGTGACAAAAACCTTTTTGTCGTGAAAAAACAAAATGAGGCTGAAATCTTGATTGAAAATCAGCCCATTAAAATTATTTTGTAATTGTGGCCCTTTTTTAAATCACTGTGAGGCTGATATTCCTCTTTCATAAAATACTGCTTCTGTTTAAACATAACATTGTCTTTCATATAAATTGAACACATCTGAGATGTTATTTCAGTTACTTACCTGTACCATTGTCTGAGAGAAGCTTATATGTAATAGAATGTATAAAGCTGCAGCTTTATTCCTCTGCTTGTCTTAAACTGGTTTAGGTCCATGTTTAACATTTGTTCAAAAGTCGAAAGTACTAAGTTCATCCAGCCATCAGAACATAATGTCTAAAAAAAACCTCAAGAGCTAGAGCTGAGGCTGTGCAGGCTTCTGTTGGTACTTAACACGATCAGGTTTAGGACTGTTCTGGTTTCAGTCCAGTCTGATTCTTTAGCAGAACTGTTTGAATGCTACTTTTAGATGGGTTTTCAAGTTTACTTTGTATAGTCCTGTTTACATACTGGTGATGCCATTACAACATAGATGGCAACATACCTTACCACTGTTGAACAATACTGTTGTTTAATTCAGGTTCTTTCTCCGCCGTAGCTGTAGTCGACTGTGAAATCATAATGTTTCCAAATAGCGGGAGGTCAGAATATTTTGAAAGTTGTATTGGGGAACACTGTTCTGCATGTGTACAGATTAAACCCGAATACATGTTAAATACAAGGCTCCATCTATTTGGTACACATGCATGCTAAACCGAAAGGCCCATACATAAATATGCTCGCTGTGTTTTGAAGCTTTTTGCCACCTTCCCTGTGTCACATAATGGTTTGACCCTAGTCTATGTTTGATTTGTATTAGTCGCATGGTGTAACAAACTGCTTTCAATTCTATACGATGCTTTCACATCTCTCAGTGAAGAACAGACTGCAACAGAGCTGCTTAGACAGGTGTCTGTGCTGCGTTTCAAGACACGAGGTTTAACAAGTCGACTGGGAGGCGCAATAAGCCAGCTCCGTGTTGATGATGAAGTACAGCTATATGTTGCGAATAAAGACAAACTCACACAGCTCCTCCTTAGAGCAAAGCCAACAAAGTTTTAGCTGACTCCTCAGCATCCCTGGACATCCACAGAAGAAAAGTTCTGTTTTTTGTGTCCTGTGGGGTTGAAAGAAGAAAATCTATTTACAAAAGTAGGAAAATATTTTATCACTAGCAGCAGGGGCAGGAGTGTTTTAATGACCTGATCCACAGGCCTCTGGCTGGCTGTGGGCTTTCCCAAACTGCACCGAGCTCAGCGATCTGCCTGCCAACCCTTGGGGCAGCATTGAGATGAAACAGATAAGATAATTGTCTCTAATGAAACCCAGATTTCTGTGTATGTCTGGACCAAAACTAACTGGGCCATTTTTTCTCCCTTTTTCTGACATTTTTTTTGGAAGGCAGGGGGTGGAGGTGGAAGGGAGGGGTATTCCGTATTGATCTCGAATTCGAAGAGAGACGCTGTAAGTTAGTCGGTAATTCAAACCAGAGCTCGTGTACCAGCCCGTGGAGCTTTGATACCGTTTGAAGTTCTGCAAGCGAACACGGCTCCATCAGCCCGCTGGACCCTGTTGTCATGACAACTCTAATTATCTTCTTTTACGGACCTGGTTTTTACACAGGAAGGGAGCCATTATGTTCTTTGGGCATTTGCATCTCTCTGGGGCAAGTGTTAAAGGTCAGGGAAATGAATGAGGGAGTTTCAGTTTTTAAAATGTCCTCCATTCCGAGTAACACTTCAGTTACATTTTGTTTGCTTGGAATCTTAAATGAAAGCTCCACATCATATAAAACAATACATATTTTATATTAAAAAATGCATGAAGCAATCAGACTCTTTTGAATCAGCATGTTTTATTAATGGTTCAGTTTTACCCAAGAGCAACAGGCATCAAATCGCAATGCATTATTTATTCTTTTAATGTGATAACACACTTGCAATGCAAAGCAAACACAGGTCTGTTTTTCTTGACAGGTTTCAAGTTTTGTTCAGTTGTCGTTGGTGGAAAGACACGTGCATTTCTCTGGAAAATGTTCTCCAGCACCAGACTGACTGAAAAACAGCAAAATATGGCTGGAAAGTGAATTGCTGCTGTCACGTGAAAGATTAAAGATGCCTCTGATGTCTTGTTATAGCTACAATATGTGTATTTCCACAAAATAGGATAGGGACAGCCTTTGAACATGAGAATTTGGTTTACTGAATCAGGAACGTATGTTTTATTTTCTCTTTCATATACTTCAAAAATGTCCACCAATTTAATCTGGCATAACATGTAGAATAAATCTAAAACTGGTGAGGTTATTTAAACTTTGAGATATTAGGATTATTAGGATTATATATGATAGACCAACACAAATTAGCACATAACTGTGAAATGGAAGGAAAATAATTTTTGTTCTAATAAAAATCTAAACGTGTGATGTAAATACGTTTTAGCTGGGATTACAGCTGGAGGTCATTCGCCTAGAGACTGAGATTTTTACTCAACCTTGTAAAATTGTTCAAGGTCTGTCAAATTGGATGGAGGGCATCTGTTAACTGAAGTTTTAAATTATTGGCACAGATGTTCAGCTGGATCTAGGTCTGGATTTTCTCTCTAAATAATTAATATGCTTTTATATCTAAACTGTTTGATTCTATCTCTGGCTGTATGTTTAGTTGTTCGGCTGGAAGGTGAACCTCCACCGCAGTCCCAAATATTTATGGCCCCCTACACATTTTCTTCCAGGATTACCCTGCATATAGCCTCATCCATCTTCCCATCAACCTGAACCAGCTTCTCTGTCACTGCTGAAATAACTCATCCCCACAGTATAATGACACCATCACCATGTTTCATTGTGAGGATAACGTGTTCATGGTGATGTGCAGTGTTAGTTTTCTTCCCTACATCTAGAACGTTCAATTTTGATCTCTTGTGATTGTGGCTTTCTTTCTTGAATGGTTTTCGTCTTGTCACTCCTCCATAAAGGCCAGATTTGTGGAGTGCACGACTAATATTAGGCTCGTCAACAGATTTTGGCTGCCTCTCCGTTTAATGCTCTCCTTGCCCGGCCAGCCTGTCAGTTAAGGCGGAGCTCTGCGAGATGTTCAGTACACGGGATATTATTTTTTAACATAACCCTGTGTAAAACTACTCCACAACTGTATTCCTGATCTGTCTGTTGTGTTTCTTGGTCTTCCTAATGCAGTTTGTTCTCTGATGTTGTCAAACAAACATCTGCTGCCTTCATAGAATAACTGTGTTTATGCTGAAATTAAATTACACACTGTTGGAGTTTGTTTACTAAATAGGGAACTTTTAAAGGCATTGGGGTATCAAAGTAAGGAGGTTTCAATACAAATGCATGTCATACTTTTCTGATTTTTATTTGTAAAAGTTTGCACTACTTTGTGTTGATCTGTTAGGTAAAATCCAAATAAACTACACTGAAGTTTCCAGAAGCAAAAAGACAAAATGTGGAAAAAGTTCAAAAGGTATGAAAACTTTTGGAAGTTCCTACAATTTTGTGAATATTTCAGCTAAATATGAACATACAGTAAATAATATAGTTAGGGAATCAGTGGCTGAAAGTAAAGTCAGTTGTGGTGCTGATTTTATCAGTCTGTATAAAGAAGCCTTAAGTGGTGCCGCTTTGCCAGGGGGGGTCACAGATAGCTGCGAATCAAAGAGGGAGCCAGAGGTTGCCCAAACAAATGGTCTTGCCCCTGCCCCTCATGTAAAACTATCTGCCAAACACCAGTGGTCCTCTTTGAACTTGATTTAGCACTAAGGTCACAAACAGCCGGTCATGTGTTGAGAAGGATGAGGCCAGCAGCCTGACAGCATGCAGATAGAGGAGATAAATCGCAGAGGCTTCACAACAGGAGTGTCCTCCTTCAGAACTGTGCTGGGATGTTATTTTAAACATCTTTAAAGGGATTTTTTCATGTTCATTTTGTATACATATATATTCCACATACGTAAAAAAGCCAACGTTTTATGTAAGGAATTTTCAAACATAGTTATTTACAATAACATTTGGTCATGCTGTAACAATTTTAAAAAGCCATTTTCAAAACACATCTGCAACCACAATCACCATCATATTAGCATTGATACGACAACTTTAAAAAACAATACAATCGACATTGCCGGTAAATTTTGCAATACAGAGTTCATAATCTCTGCACGTTGTTTGTTCATTGTTAACAAACACAGCAGTTTCTTAAATTGCAGATGTGCCTGTGATTTTTTGGACAGCTGACCTGCAAGTGTTGCTATCAGTAGACTGAGGGGTCTCCATCCTTCACTGAAACTCCTCCTAGGATGTGATAAAAATATATATAATGAGTCAAAACTCAAACACAAGATTAAAACCAGGAGAAAAATTATTTAAAAACTACACATCAGGTATTGGTCACAGCTCTATTTTAAGGAATGTTATTAGAGGAGCTCAAAACAGAGATTCTGAACGTACCTAAAGGAACATAAAAACGCCACGTATTTGTATCTTAGAAGATGCAACTTTTGACTTTACAGCTCGAGCTGGGCATGTTGTGTTGTGCATTTACTGCAAATCAGTAAAGTTAGTTAAACACATGGGGTTGTTTTAACTAACCGCTATTTATTGTTAATATTATCTTTATTATCACGTATTTTTTTGGTATGACTTTTTATTCAACGTTCATTGTTACCCGAACATCAACATGGACAAGCAACAAAGTTTTCCACTGATATCTAATTTGATTTTCCCCGCTTCCCCATGATGCCACTTCCCTGCCAGGAGTCTAATTATCTGAATGAGAGGAAAGTTAAAATGACACAATGGGAATAAGGAGATCTTTGTAACTCTAGGTAACAACACATCAATTATCAGCATGACATTAGACTCCTGGGTCTCACTGCTGCTGGGGCTGGTGGGCCAGCAGGTTAATGAAGGCAATGGGATTAATTCCCAGGGAGTCGAGCGCCTTTAGGGACAGGAACAGGGATGCTGGATCATTAGAGGCCTGTTAACCCCTGGGGGCAATATGCAAGGACTGCACGTTTTACTCCATCGCCTCAATAAGAGAGAGATTGTGCTCTGCATGATTTCACATTCAAGAGAAGACCACTTAGATTTTAAGCTTTTGCTGGTTTTGTGTTGGATAATTATTTGTGGCAATAATGTTGCAGATTTAGAGCTATAATAGTTTATATTCATGTACATAAAGAATCATTCTTTTGTGAAAATCTGTCAAAAATCAGGTCTGAAAGATCAATCCTTTACCTATTAGAGTGAATGACTCAGTATCACATTTAAATAAGCAATAAGGAGATTTAGGAAATATTTACAAATAAAAATAATTAAACAAAATCATGGATTACTGTTATTATCGGTCACTCTAAGACTTATTTCCTATGGATTTAAGTTAGTAAGAGAAACATAAAAGCAAAATAAAACAGATATCCTAACAATGATTTGACAATTTATGTGTCTAAAGGAAGAGTTTTCTGAGAAAGCCCCGAACATTTAAATATTATCTAAACTAACTTTAATCAAAGGTTTTCTTGACCTCTCTCTGAAGTTTATGGAAGGGTTGTGGCCTGATTTTGGGTTGTGATATCAAACCATAACTTGGCATGGGAAGTTTGGGAGCAAAGCAAAACAAAGATGGAGGAGTTCAAATTGTTTAAGACACCTAAGGTCTCTTGACCTTCCAGTTTCACATTTCAGCCAGCATAGAAATATCAGCACAACCAGTGGTGTTTCTGGCTTAAACTAATATTTTTAGATAGTATTTGACTTCGGATTGCTCTGGAAACAAATTCAAAACAAAGAAAATGTTCCTAAACAAAGTAAGGGATGCAGATTATATCAATGTATGGGGAAAAATAAAGCAAAACTGACTAGGAACTTCATACAAAAGTACAACAAAGGTAAGAAAAGAGTACAATAAACAAAAATGACAATGAAAATCTTGACAAGGATAAGTTCTAGTTCTGGCCTATTGGACGAGGCTTCTTGTGGTACTGATCCTTTTAATGTCGAATACAGAATCACAGAAATCAGCTGCTCTCAAGCTACAATAACCCTTGTACTGAATAAAAAGACTCAGCATTGTTCACTATTTAATGTTTTGACTAATTATGTGGTAATTCTGGATCATTTTAAAAGCCAGTTGGTCAGTCATTTTCTACCGCTTCTTCCATAGTGGGTTGCAGAGAAGCTGGTGCCTATCTCCAGCAGTCTGTGGGCAGGAGGAGGGGTACACCCTAAACAGGCCACCAGTCCATCGCAGGACAACACACAAACAACCATGCACACACTTGTTCATACAGAGACCAATTAATCTAACAGGCATGTCTTTGGACTGTGGGAGGAAGCCGTAGTACCCGGTGAGAACATGCAAATTCCATGCAGAAAAACCCCTGGCTGGGAATCAAACCCAGGACCTTCTTGCTGCAAGGCAACAGTGCTACCAACTGCACCACCGTGCAGCCCTTTTTATGTGATATTTTATGATGATAAAGTTATATCAAAAGTGTACGAGATATATACATTTGCAGGCAATTGGGGAAGAAATTTTATTATAACACTTTAGGGTCATAAAGACTTTCACACAAGAGCTTGTTGTGGTAAACTGTAAAATAGGTCAATTCTCATGTGCTTCTGATCACTACAATATTCTAGAATTTAAGAGACCTTGAATAAGATACAAACTTTCACATAACAACGGCGGTGGTGGCAGTGGTAGGTGTTCGTTGTGTAACTGCTGGGTTGCTGGTTTGAATCCCTGATCTGTCTGTCTCAGGCGTTGTGTCCTTGGGCAAGACACTTCACATGCCTTGCCTGTTGATGGTGGTCAGATGATGATGGTGAATGTATGTATAAATGGGGGAACGACTGATTTTTAGTGAAAAGTGCAGGCCATTTACCATTTTATTTAATCTGTGTATAGAAGGACTGATGCTTGTATTTTATGACTTATACAGCTCAGTTTCCAACCACTACTTATTCCCTCAGGAAACACTACTTTGTGTTTCATGCTAAGACCAAGACTACAGTTCCACCACGTCCTGATTGAACATAAACAGAAACATTTGAAATCATTGCTTTGGACTCCACTTCATCTGTATGTTTATACTTCCTGTAAGGGGCCCTTTATTTATGGACAACTGAAGAGCACAAATAATCATCCCCCTCAAGTGAAAGATCTGCTTTTATTATCTGCAAAGTTTTTCAATGCCTTTGTGTACACTCATGCTGCCTTCTGATTGCCTGTTTATTATTCCAGCGTATCTGCTGAGCCAATTGGGAGGAGAGATCTGGCCAATTCCTAAAGGTGCCAAGCCTTTTTTCCAGCCCCTTTCCTGTCCGTGACATCATTGTGTATACCTCTGAAATACACCGATCCATGTCTGTTCTGCAGCCTGGGTGGCACACATCACACAAAATAAAGGTTAAACACAAGGTGCAAGCTCTGTGTCATTTGGACGTCCTGGATGCAGTCAGGTCACATACCAGAATCTTGCCGTCACTTTTTTAATGACCTGTGTGCTTCTTTCTGTGACTTGTTACAGTTACAGATGAAATCACTCATTTATTCAGCGTAGCGTGTGACGACAAGCCTCAAACCAGCCTTTAAATCGACGCTTTGGAATTTTTCTGATTAACGAAACTGTTTGTTTTGCTTTTGGTGAACAATCGTAAGATTTTATCTTTTCAATTTTGTGTGCAATCATTTGTCGCAAAGGCAAGCTTATTATACAAAGGTTTTGAAGTGTTTTACATTGGCTCACATAGAATGTCATCTTAATTCATGTTTCTGGTCAGTTTTTGGGCAATTCCCTTCTAAAAAGCAAATTTTAGAGGCTGAAACAAGTTTTGCTTTTACAGAAAAAGAGGCATATGATTTATTTTAACTTTGTCTGAAGTAAAATAAGCAACTGAACTACAACAACAACAAAACATTTCTGTTATTCGGCAAAATAGTTTTGAGGTCAAACAGACTGTCATATCTTTTTAAAGGTTTATTCTCACATTTTTGCATAAATTGTGTTCACTGCACATTACCTTCACTTTTAAATATAAAGATAGGAAAAATGTTTTTACAAATAAATCATCTTCAGACTAATTGCATGTGTATTGCAGTTAATTTTTCTTTGGGTTCCTATAACAACTTTATTTTTTCGAAAATAGGTGTGACCCATGAGATTCTGAAATACACTTGCGCCTCCATATAACGAGTGATAAAACTTTCCACAGCATTAAGTATGTAACTGTTTAAACTGAGTAATTTTTCAAAAATAAATACAATAAATTTTAAAAAAGCTAATTTATTCAGTGTTTTACACTCACACACCCCAAGGGATTGAACAACAAAGTCAAGTTATCCAACAACGTGTCATTACTTTATATGATCAGCAGTTTGCAATTTATGAGCTTTGAATGCTTATATTTAAATGTAAAATCAAACTTGTGTTTTTTTTCACTGCAAAGCATTATTTCTAGATCAAAAGAAAGACCCATATCAAACCATATGTTAGGATATATACAAGTATGCTTTTAAAACTCTTTTCAAATCTAAAAGCATGCAAAGGTCAGATGGTCGATGGTGGACAGGACTACAGAAATTGCAGGATATTTTTTAGTGTTGATTTACAACCAAGTGGATACTTATTCTTCATTTTTCTGTATCTTCTATCCAAAATAGTTTCAGTTGGAAACACTGAAGGCAGCACATGTATAGACAAACTTTTTAAAACTTTATTATTATTTCAGTGAGAGTGGTGTAGCTTGTTTAACTTATTTTAAGTGTTTTAAATTTTTCGTTTTGTTGTGAACAACAAATTTTTTTTTCATGTGTTTAATAAAACAGGATACACCTGTTTTATCACATTGGTAATTTATCCAGCAATCAACAGAGAAGGTTTGCCCTGTTGCTGTCTGTTTCTGTTTAGCCTCTCATCTGTTTTTAGGAGCATTTTTTCCTGCAGCTCAATTTCTCAAATATCTACTATCCCTCCCTTGTTAACTGCAAGTACCAACCCCCCCCCCCCCCCCCCCGAAAAAACAACAACAACAGTAAAAAAAAAACAAAAAACGATTAAATATATATAGTATTTTTTGTTTATTATTATTATTTTATATTTCTTAATGAATCTCAAAATGACAAATCGGTAGGTCCACACAATGTGCTTTACACCTGCTTCATACACCAGCTGGGTGCAATCATAAAGACATTAATTCCTATAAATGAATAAATAAATAAATAAATAAATAAAAGTTAATAATCTGTTTAAGAGACTTGAGATTTCTGAACTGTTAAAGTTATTTTCTAATAATACTTGTGAATAAGTTGCTTTTGGGAAAAAAGTACAAAATATTTGTCGCTGATATTTTGTAAGTTATGCGTCATTAATAATAATAATAATAATAATAATAATAACACTTGTGGTTTAACAAAGAACCTTAAAGTTTAATATATTTTTTTCTTTTAAATATAAAAATGTTGGGTTTTTCAAATAAATGTGATATTTAGGTAACCATCTATCTCTGACAGCTCTGCTGTAGTGTGCGTCAGGCTCTATGCATCACGCATTTTCTTTTCCTGAAAGGTTGGATGATAAATTTTTGCCCCGTTTCTCCCCTTTTAGGGCCTCCTTCCTCTTCCACACACAGACACACACACCCTGTGAAGTAGCTGCACTAGACTTTGACTGGAGCAGGACCCTGAAGTGTTGGATTCTTTTAAAAACATCCTGTCCTTCATTTGCGCGTTTTGCTTTACAGCCAAACAAACAAGCAAGTCCCTCATCCCTCACAGCCATGAGCAGCGGCAGATTCTACCTCTTCTTTCTTTCCAGCTTACCTTTAAAAAAGCCAGTCAGATCCGGGTTGTTTCCTGGAGATATTCCCTTTATAGTCCACTCCAATCTCGAATTTGCTCAGATTATGTGAATGTGGAGCTTTAAATGTTGCAGAACCAGGGCCGCGGTGTGGAAACCGAACAGCTCGGAGCTCTCTCTGCAGAGCTGTGCGCTGCACGGCGAGCCTCTGCACACTCTGAACATCTGCTCATTTCACGTGACTTTTTTAAAAATACTAACATCTGTTCTAAATAGGTTTCATTCTGCGCCTCTGCATCGTGTCAGTTGCCAACTCCTCTCTTCTGAGAGAAGGGGAAGGGACGTTTTTTACATTGCACGAGGGGCTGCGTTTAAAATGGATTTAAAACGAAAAATGTTTATACCACCGAAACGGCCAGGAAAGTGTATGTTTTCCCATCAGTTAAATTCCCATCCGCTCTCTCAGTCCTCGTCCGTGTGCTTTCTCTGTGTTTGTGCCTTCACGTACAGACTCCCAGCCCGCACCTTCGCGGCCTTCTTGGATTTCAGAGACATCTGGGAATTCCATACATGCCTCGCGAGCCAATTACACACCTACAGCCGCGCGCACACGTTGATTTGGACAGCAAGGAACATTTTCTCAGATCAGCAGAGATCAATCACGGTGCGATAACAGTGGGCTCTGAAAGATTTATTTACTGACAATAATCGGGAGTGCCATATTTGTCAAGGGTGTTGCGCATGCGGATCTCTGGGTTCACACAGAAAAAAATAGGCCTACTGCTGCTAAAAACTTTTAGGCAGGATAAAATAAAGCTCCTGGATGTTCAGCAAGAGGCTAAAAGAGCCACTAACAGGCTAACATGACCTTAGTATAACTTACTTATATTGGAGAGCTGCAGGCAGAGACTTTAATCCAAGTATAAACAAAGCGAGGAGAAGAGAAACTGAAGAGGCTTTCGGACCTTTATTACAAAGTATCTTTGTAAAAGCAGGGAACTTTTTCTGCAACAGTGTTCTTAGTAAAACTGTTTTTTTTTAAAAGTTGTGACAAACATAACATTTATATTTTTAGATTTGGAACTCTAACATACAATGCGTTTCTTTCAAGTTATTGTTATTATTTATTTATTTTTTTTTGCTCAAGAGTAATGGATGCATTTAACCTAATTGGTGCATTAAAGTGCACGGTGATGCCATTAGATTTAATTGAAGTATGCAAGTGAAAGAATAGTTCACATCACACTCGCCTGAAAGCTTTATGATTTATATTCTCTGTGTAAATTTCAGTGTATTACTTAAAAAATAAGAAAAGAAAAAAACTTGAATAAGAAAAAAAAAAGAGTCAAAGTGAATACCTTCCATCTCTTTTTCTTTATTGCAAAAAATATACAAACATTTACAGAAACAACATGATAATATAAAAAAATGGAATGTGTTTTTTTTTGTTTTTTTTACTTCTTTTCCATTCCAGACACAGGATTTATTTCTCAAGGTAACAGGTTTCACCAATAAATAAATAAATGCATTCTGAAATTTTTTCCTCTCTTTCTTTTTTTTTTGCATAGGTTAGCTCCACAACGTCAGCCGTCAGTCATGCAATTTGATCTTCACTGAAATAAGTCCAAATGGGTGCATTCAACAAAGTAAAGAAAAAATGAAAAACTACATAATATGTTTCCAACATTCCTAGTCAACAACACTGAAGCTCATCAACATGGGGCCCCGGCCATCGAGCTCCTCTCTCTCCTTTATATATATATATATATATATATATATATATATATATATATATATATATATATATATATATATATATATATATATATATATATATATAATGGTCCCCATGCATGCAAAGCCTCATAGTCGTCTTTGGTTTGAGTGATCCCATGTTTCCAGCATTGGACTCCAGAATGTCCCTTCAGAATTTCATAAGCAGATTCAGCAGTCACCTGTAATTTAAACAAGGGGTTATTCGACATGAAACTTTGCAGAAACGCAAACTAAGTTCCGAACAACTGAATTTCTAGGTTGCATTAAAACTTCACAATAATTAGAAGCCTTTTTATTTAATTTTGGGTCATGCATATTAGTGGAACAAAACATAAGCGTACCATTTTGGGCAAAAATAATAATAAAAAAATGCTCCAGATGTTAGTGAGATGTAGACATGGACCAAGCGCCCTCCATCCTCCACACGGAGAAAGCGTAGCTCAGTCTCTCATGAGCCACATAGCTGCAGCTTGACATCTTGGAGTCCAGCTCATCGCTCTGCAGCACCTGGCAGAGGAAGTCGATGTACCTGGCTGCGAGTTTCAGGGTCTGTATTTTGCTCAGTTTGTCCGATGGCAGCGTGGGGATGATCTTCCGCAGAGCCGCGAACGCCTCGTTGAGGGACTGGGTCCTCTGTCGCTCCCGGACGTTGGCCATGACCCGCTGCGACTGGAGCTCCTCGAAAGACTGGGGGCTGCTGCTGCCGGACTTCTTCCCTCTTTTCCCCGGGGTCGGGCTGTCCGAGTCGTCCCCGCTTTTCCTGCTCGTCCTCCGCTTTCTCCCGTTGCCTCTCTTCGGCTGCCTGTCCGGCTCCCCTTCGCTGTTGCTCAGGCTGTCCACAGGAGAGACAGGGGAGCTTCCCGACTCTTCCCCCAGATTTTCCTCAGACATCTCCCACCTGAGAAGACGTAGGGCCAGAGAGGGCTCCGAGAATTCACTCCCCTCTCATGAGAAGTCAGGGAGATGGTCCACCTGAAAATCTTCCGCAAAAAAATCCATAAATAGGTTCCTGGAAGGAAAAAACTCTTCTGTTAGTTGAGAAACTTAAGAACTTCTTATAGGCTACATGGAGTAAACTTTTTTTGTTGTTAGGGAGAACAGGATTGGCTGAGATGTTGAAATGTGCGGATTAAGGGGCGGGAACATCCGAGAAGCAGAGACGCTCCGCACAAAGCTACAGTTTCTTTGTTAAACTTTCTGAAGGCGCATCTTAATAAATTTGAATATCACAAAAATATTTAGGCGATGAAAAATGTATCTCATGTATTGCTTGATTCTTTGTACACAAAGTAATGCATAAGCCTTTGTTTCTGTTAATTTAGATGATTATGATTTACAGCTAATGAGAATTAAACATTCACTTACCCAGCGAATAAATACAGGGGTTGGACAATGAAACTGAAACACCTGTCATTTTAGTGTGGGAGGTTTCATGGCTAAATTGGACCAGCCTGGTAGCCAGTCTTCATTGATTGCACATTGCACAGTGATGGTTTGGGCTGCCATATCATGGCATTCCCTTGGCCCAATACTTGTGCTAGATGGGCGCGTCACTGCCAAGGACTACCGAACCATTCTTGAGGACCATGTGCATCCAATGGTTCAAATATTGTATCCTGAAGGCGGTGCCGTGTATCAGGATGACAATGCACCAATACACACAGCAAGACTGGTGAAAGATTGGTTTGATGAACATGAAAGTGAAGTTGAACATCTCCCATGGCCTGCACAGTCACCAGATCTAAATATTATTGAGCCACTTTGGGGTGTTTTGGAGGAGCGAGTCAGGAAACGTTTACCTCCACCAGTATCACGTAGTGACCTGGCCACTATCCTGCAAGAAGAATGGCTTAAAATCCCTCTGACCACTGTGCAGGACTTGTATATATCATTCCCAAGACGAATTGATGCTGTATTGGCCGCAAAAGGAGGCCCTACACCATACTAATAAATTATTGTGTTCTAAAACCAGGTGTTTCAGTTTCTTTGTGCAACCCCTGTAAGTTAAAATCAGTAACATTTATTATGATACATGCATTCACAGTGAAGACTGCTGACTTCTAGTTGTCCATCAGGCAGTCATTGACACCCCACACAAGTAGGATAAATCACAAAAGGTCATTGCTAGCAAATCTGGTCATTCATACGTGTTATATGCATTTAAATTCATGGTAAGTTCAGTGGAAGGGAAAACTATGGCAGAAAATGATGCACAATCAATTGGGACAACTGCAGACTTACTGAAAAGTTTATTGATTAAAGGATATGCACTGTATACTTAGTCGGATTTTCTTTTGCATGAATTGCAGGTGATCAGCTAAGGCTCCACTGGGGTATCAATGGAGCCTGGGTAGGTTTTTTTTTTGCACTTTGTCTGTATTTTCTGGTCTGGTGTCTCTCATCTTCTTCTTGACAATACCCCATAGATTCTCCATGAGGCTCAGGTGAGGCAAGTTTGTTGGCCAATCAAACATAGTCACAGTCATACCTTTGCCGCATAATGTGGTTTTGATACTTTCTTCAGTGTCCTTGTCCCTGATTCAGGAGTAGTTTTACACAAGGAATGTTGGACCCCATGTTCTGGATATCTCTGCGTGTGGTGGCCCTTTAAGCACTGACTCCTGCTTCAGTTCACATCTTGTGGATCTCCTCCAGTCTCTTAAATGATCTTTGCTTCACAATTATCTCAAGGCTGCACATATTCCTGTTGCTTGTGGACATTTTCTACCACACATTTTCCTTCTACTCAACTTTCCAGCAATATGCTTGCAAACAGCACTTTGTTACCAGCCAGCCTCTTTAGCAATTACCTTTTGTGGCTTATCCTCCCTGTGGAGGTTGTCACTGACTGTCTGATAGACAGATTTCCCCATGATTGTGTAGGACATAGTGTTTCTGCATTAAAATCCTTTTTATTCGTCAGATGTTATATTAATATTTTCTGAGAAGCTGAATTTTGGATTTTCATTAGCTGCGATTCATAAATAAATAAAACTAAAAGCTGAGATTTATCACTCACACTGTAATATTCTATGCAATATATTAGTCACACATTTTAAAGTGAATTATTGGAATAAATCAAGATATTTAGATTTTTGGAGCTAAACCTGTAAATCATTTTTACAAATAATTTTATCATGGAAAGAAGATAAAATATTCAGATTTGGACAAATTTACTGGTTCTCCTACTTTACATATGTAAAAAGCCATAAAGTCAAGTAAACTTAATAATTTTACTCTCTTTAAATACAACTTTTTATTTGACTATATTTATTTATAAATGAAAACATGTTAAGAAATCATAGTTTTTAAACGAATAACTAATAATGAATACATTTGTTTTTTCCTGGGGTATGAAGATGGCATGACATAGGGGTTCACTTATTTAAACCACTGGTTTATAGGCTGGATGGGAACTTCTTTTTATTATGCCACAATGCACACAGAGAAAAATGTTGACGGAGGGTAAAAAAAATTTCCAAAGCTCTCTACTGGAGAGGGAGTTGGATCTTTTGTCATAGTTATGGCAGAAAATTGTCTTTTCTGTTGTACCATGACAAACATAAACATGTGGAGCTCTCAACTTTGCTAGGACTTTGACTAGAACAGTGTGCTTTGCTCAGATGAGACCAAGATTAAGCTGTTCAGGATCAAAGACTTTGGGTTTGCTTGACGTGAAAGAAAACATTAAAATGTAGAAAGTGTCTCAAATTTACTGTAAGCATCATGAAGGATCTGTGATCCTGTGCCCCTGTTTCCTTTCCAAAGTTTCTGGGACCCACTAGGCCTCCTAAAGCAATAAATCATAGCGTTTGTGTTTTATCTTTAGATGATTTGTTCCTTCAACCTTAATTATATATTTATAGATAACAGGTCATCTCTATTTCAATTTCTATTTCAAATATTACATTGAAATACCACACCATGACAATCGTTTGCAGACAGTTGGATTTCACTGTTTGATTTTTTACTAATCTAAACCAGAATGATCTGCAAAAATATTTACAACCCTTGAAATTTTTCACGTTTTGTTACACAACAAGCAAAAACATTAATGTCAATTACTGAATTTTTTATGATAGACCATCTGGAAGTAGTGCATGATTGTGAAATAGAAGGACAAAGATATATTCTTTTCAAAACTCTGAAGACAGTGGCAGGCATTTATATTTAGCATCCTTCACTCTGATACCTTTGAATAATACGCAGCCCAGCCAGCTGCTTTCAGAAGTCTAGTAACTACTTAAAGTCTACCTGTGGAGTATAAAACCAACAGTTCTGTGAAGGCATTAAAGATTTGTTAGAGAACATTAGTGAACAAACAGCATCATGAAGACAAAGGAACACACCATACAAGTGACGGATAAAGTTGTGAGGTACTTTAACGCAGAGCTAGATTATAAAAAAATATCTACAATTTTGAGCGTCTCACAGAGCACCTTTCATCATTTTCTAGAGCATACTGAAAAGAGTACAGTACAACTGCAAACATACCACGACATTAACGGTGCTAATCAAAATAGCAGCAAATAGCTCCATTGTAACTCTAGAGGAGTTACAAAAATCCATAGCTCAGGTGGGAGCATCTAATCACAGGACAAGCAGTAGTCATGTAGGTGCAGCAAAAAGAAAGCCATTGTTAACAGGAAGCCATAAGAAGTCCTGTTTACAGTTTTCCAGCAGCAATGTCCTGGCTTTGAATTAAAAATTTGTCTTACATGCAAAAACTTCTGCATGGCAGAAATCTAACACTACACATAACCCCAAACACACTATCCCTAAGGTGAAACATCCTGTTGGCAGCATCATGCCGTGGGTATACTTTTGTGCTTGCAGGGAGAGGGAAGCTGGTTGGAGTTGATGGGAAGATGGAGAGTGCTAAATACAAGGCAATCTATCACAAAAACCTGTTAGAGGTCAAATATTTTAGACTAGTGTGGACATTCAGCCTCCAACAGGACCATGACCCTAAACATAAAGCGAGAGCTTCAAGAGGTTGATTTTGGTCAAAGCATTTTCACAAATTAGAGTTATCCAGTCAAAATCAATTCTTATTCTTTTGTTTTTCTTTTGTGATTCAAATGCCTAAAACCTTTATCTCCATCTCAGCTACTAATTGCCTACAACAGGACACGCTTTATATATGTAACAATGTCCAATAAATTGCTGTTAACTAAAGTCTATATGTTTCTGTGCATCCAGAGGACACGGTTCACCACAAGTATTTTCATTCAGAGATGAGAAAAGAGGAACTCTGTGTGCAGCATTTACAAGGCTGGTGATACAATATCCATCTTGTTTAGTGGAGGATTACTTTGTTTAGGTTTGACAAGACGGTGGTCCACAGGAACAGCATCTGGCTCAGGAAGCAGGGGGCATTCTGGGTCAGAGGTCACAACACCAGTGAAACATCCATTTACATCTTGTTGAAGGCCTCAGAGAGAGGTATTGTTCTAAGAGAAGCACAGGCTTGTTTAAGTGTTGATTAAGCTTTCATTTTACATCTGTGCTTTTACATTTTTACCAGAAGAGATTATAACCTCATCTGATTTATTCTTGTTGATGATCTTCATGGAAATCACTGCAAACTAAATGTTAAATGTAATCTTCAAATGTTTACAACTTGCAATCATCTGTTGTTTATAATGCTAAAATGAGCAGCTCGAGTCTCCTTCAGGTAACTACACCTGTCCTGTGCCTCTGTCCATGGTGCTGATCTCATTACTCTCTACCTGCTGAAACAACACAGGTAAGGAAACGGATATTTCAACCACCATGTGTAAGCATGGCCTCACTCTTATCTCAGCATAATAACAGATAACAGGATATTCAAATTAAAAGTTTATGTGACAGATTAATGAGCCTGCTTCATAAATTAAAATGAAAAGTAGAAACTAAGTTTTACTCCTGCAAATAAATGTGTTGTTTGAGGCATTTTAGGAGTAATAGTCCCTTAAAACAGGCATATTAAAAAAGCAGATTTATAACCGTTAGCAGTACTAAGTAAAAATGTATATTCCATCTTTGAAATAATTAATTTCTTAATATAATGTATGTAATGCTATCCATTCCTAAAAGTGACTTACGGTTCTGGTGAGAAGTTTACATACACTCATGTGCATCACCTTTAAATTATTTTGGGGTTTTAATGATGAAGCATTATTTTTTAATGCAGCTACTGCCAAACGCCACCCCTTAAATACACAGCAATTACAAGAAAAAAATATATATTCTAATAAATAAATTAATAAATTTATCGTCAGAAACCTCAGCGCATTCTTGCTACTTAACAAATTAATGTTCTTGTTACAGGATCCTTTCTGTCCTGGCTGCTCATGCATCTGCTACCTGCCACCAAGAAATTTTACCAGAGATCAAATTCAAGACAATTTTGAAACTCGCTTATTGTAAAAAATCAAGCAAAATAAATATGCTTTGGCAGAAACTTTTTAGTAGGCCAAAAATTACCCAGCTTTCCAGAGAAATTAATAAAAAAAAACTTTGCAATCTTTAAGACAAAAGTCACCTTGTTAAAAGTACAGTTGTAAAAATAAAGTAATTAGCAAAGTCAGGGGACAGATCTAAACCAGAAACCTTCCAGTAGGTTGTATAAGCAAAATGTCTCACAATAAGTAGGCTGGAGAGGAAATAAGCAAGTGACTTGAGTTCAAGACAATGATATGACAATCACTGACTGAATTCTTTTGATTTGCTCCCTCTTTCATTTAAGGGTCATTTCATTTCTCCGAGGTTACAAGCAAAATCATGAAATCATCAAATATTGGCGAATTGTGAATAATACTTTGTAGCTGATGATACATATCTTTTACTTCTTAAACTTGCTTCTTTAATATGCATTTTAAATTCCTCATTACAATTAATTTTTAAATGGTGTGGGCGCTGCACAGAGGATAATTGGTTAGCACTATTGCAGCAAGAAGGTCCCAGGTTGAAATCCTGGTTCTTTCTGCTTGGAGTTTGTGTGTTCTCCTTGTCCATATGGGTTCTCTGCAGGTACTCTTGCTTCCTTTCACGGTTCAAAAACTTGACTGCTAGGTTACTCGTTACTCTAAATTTCCCTTAGGTATGAGTCTGTGTGTGCATGGTTGTTTGTCCTGTTTGTCTCTGTGTTGCCCTGTAATGGACCTGCAACTTGTCCAGGGTGTATGACTGCTGGAGATGGGCACCAGCCCCCCCATGACTCTGCATGGTGTAAAAAAATGGTTGGATGGATGTTATGAGAATGCACTTTCAGTCTAATCATTTTATAGAAGCCGGCCTCTTCTTCTCCTGTACAGCTCCTTTTTAAATTTTGTGATGTTACAACAAAAAGTGAACATCTAGGATTTTTTATTCAGCCACTCCCTCTATTCGGAAACCCCTCAATAAAACACAGTTCAACCAAATTACTGAATGAAGTTGATTGTGTGAAAACCTGTTCTGTAAAGACCTCAGAGGTTTGAACATTAGAGAACAAAAATCATCATGAAGACCAAGGTACACAGCAGACAGGTTGAGGATGACGTAGGGGGGACATTTAAGGTAGGGTGAGGTTGTAAAATAATATCCCTTTGAGCATTTCCTGGAGCACTGTTTAATGCATCACTTGAAAATGGAAAGAATTTACAAATGTATTCCTATCAACATATGTCTCTCCACCTAAACTGACAGACAAGTCAAGGAAGCAGAAAAGAGTCCTATGGAGCTGTAGAAATCCACAACTCAGGTGGGAAAATCGTTTGACAGAACAACAAGCAGTCCCTCATTTCACAAATCTTGCCTTTATGGAAGTCTGACAGGAAGAAAGTCACCAATGAAATAAGTAGTCCTGTTTGCAGTTTGCCAAAAGCCATGTAAGACACACACGCAACATGCAGAAGGTGCTCTTGTCAATTGAGACCAAAATGTAACTGTTTGACATACATTATAAAGGCTATGTTTGGTGGAAAACCCACACTGAACATCATTATCAGCTTGACCTATTTTGCAAAGAATAATGGGCAAGTTCTGTCTCTAGATAAGTAAAGCTGATTGAAATAAATTTTAGGCTTGTAGGAAAAGGTGGTTTTACAAAGTACTGACTCAGGAGACCTGGATAGATGTGCATGCCAAACTTTTAAGTTTTTTTTTAAAAAATATTTTGAAAGACAATTATCTTGATCCATCACGTAATAGCATAAAAAAACATTGAAGTTTGTAGTTGCTATGCAGCAAAATGTGGAAACGTGCAAAGGGTATGAATACTTCTGCAAGTCGCTGTTTTAATGACTTGAGTTTTAAAGCTGTCTCAACTGCAGCTGGCTTGTGCATTAAATGATAAGGTCAGTTTGTGGTGCTCTTAAAACAAATAATTCTGTAGGTTTGTATTTTTCAGCCGATTTCTCTACAGACTTCAACTTCTTGCTGAAGTAACCATGAGAAAACACAGCTGCTTCTCGAAAATATGATGTCATCACAGGACATCTCCTCCAGTGTTGATCTTTAATAAAGACTAAACCTTCATCAGTCCCTTACAGAGACACTCTTGGAGTTATGAGAACAAGTACAGAAAAGGTGATAAAGAGACCATACTGCCTCACCGTGCGAGTTCAATGACTTTTGTTTCTCTTCCTTGAGCAGTGGCAAAATAACTGGTGAAGGCAATTTTGGTCCTTATCACTGTGCAGTGAGTGGGTGTTATTATAAAGACAAATGTAAATGACTGACTCGTGCAATTTGACACAGCAGTCAGGAGTGACCCCCAACCATCATTAGGCGCCCCTCCCAGAGGTCACATCAATGCAGACACGACTCAGGCTCTCACTCACTGAGTCAGAGCCAGATCCAGATCCACAGAGACCTCGTCTTATTTTCTCTGCTCGAGCCCTCGAAGGGCCGCTTTTCTTTATCGGCCCTCTCATATCTATTGAAATAACAAACCACAGTCCTCCACATATAAATCTCTCCCACAATTGACAGCGATAGTCATGTTCACTCCATTAAAAGGCAAACCACAACGGGGCCCGATGCCAACTTGCCAAGATGGATCAACTGAGCGGGATGAGGAAAGACAGAAGTGCGTTCTTCAAAGACTAACTCCAGATAGCTCCTAATCAACCCCTTTTAGACAAACAAGGTCAAGCAGCAGTGTTGGACATTTTTTCTCAACAACAGTCTCAAAATGGCTCACTCTTAAGGCCAATCTAGACAGGGTAACTTGATTTTTTTGATAGAGGAGGTCCGATGGCGGTGTAGAAGGATTTGGGGTGTTGAATTGGGAGGTGATGATGAAAACAGTCTTTTATAAAAGCTGTCTGGACACACAGGAGCCAGGACTCCTGAAGTTAGCTGTAAAAAGAAAGCCTTTGAAAGCTGAGTGCTTTGATGTTGCAGGTTCTAATCGTGGCCTCAAGTAGGCATTTCTGAGTTAAGAGTACAGTTTAACTTTGTCTGAGAAAAAACAGAGAAGGCTACCTGTTCCTGGAGCCTTATCTCATGAAAAGTGGAGATTTCAATGGAAAGAAGGGCAGATGCTGTGCACGCATAAGCAGACTGGTGCATATGCACATGTGTAATAGATCTTTTAGAAGTGCTCCTGTGATCATAATGGCTCTGCGGCACACTAGAAGACTTAGCCACACAATGACACCTTATTAGCCGCTGGGAACCAACAAACTTCTAACATGTTTTCACAGCTTGGCAGCTCAGGGTGATGAGGGGTCTGTGGAAGACCTGGCATCCCAGCAGTGCATTACCACACAACCCCACCACCCCCATCCCCAACCACACACAAACACTCACACACTCACAGACTGACACAACTACACACATACACACACAAACACACACACACACATACACACACACAGACTGACACAGCTACACACAAAACAAACAAGAGACCTTCCTCCACAGGCTTGAGGAAGAGTTTCTCTGACCAAACTTTACACAAAAAACAAAAACACATCCCAACGATTGAAGGATTGAGAAAAAATCACAGTCTTCACTCATTGCATTAATGCATGTAGCCTTATAAGTTGTTTTGGTAATTCTATTTAATGAACATGGCAGGGTAATTTTTCTCTCCCTTTAAAGCTATAATGTTTGTTTTCGGTACCAGTGAGCAATGTCTTTTGCTGTCTTTAAAAGATGCGATGCTACGCTGCAAGCCACACACATCCACCCAGTCTGCAGAGGAGAGACCAACGCAATGACCCATAGAATGAAAATATCAGTTAACAGAGAATCACTCACTTAATCATAGTTTAAGATGTGACAGTTGCTACTACAATGTAAAATACAGTGTGTTTGCTCAGTTACCTTTTAAATACACAGTAGCCCTGCAAAAACCCTAACCTATATATCTATAAGGAAAACTCACAATCCTAACTAAGAACAATGAAATTATTAGTTACTGATTGCAATCAAAGAACTTAAATGCAAGAGGGCATTATTAAACTTAATGTAAACATCCTCCAGATGTTAAAATGTTTCTATTTATGTAATTGCTTTCCTATTTGTAGACATAGACATCTAGATAGTTGCATGCACAAACAAGTAAAAATGAACAAAAAGCATTCATATTTCAGACCTGGAAGGGTTTAGTGCAGAAGCATAATCACAAACAAATATCAGGCAGGACATGGTTGGTCTCTGCACAGTCTTAGATCAGACAGATCACCTGTTATAAAGATAAAATGACGAGAAAAAGTTAAAATGATGGGAAAAAATAGGACAATAAAATCAACAATAAAGTCGAAATGATGAGGAAAAAGTATATGAACAACATCCATCCATACATCTTCTATACCTGCTTCTTACGTACAGGGTCATGGGGAAGCTGGTGTATATCTACAGCAGTCTACAGGCAAGAGGCAGGGTACACAAACCACAGTCCTCCACATTTAAATCTCTCCACAATTGACATAGTCATGTTCACTCAATTAAAAGGCCAACCACCACGGGGTCCGATGCCAGCTCGCCAAGATGGATCAAGATGATTGCCAGTCCATCACAGAGACATACAGGACAAACAGTCAGTCATTTTCTACCGCTTATTCCATAGTGGGTCACAGGGGAGCTGGTGCCTATCTCCAGCAGTCTATGGGCAAGAGGCAGGGTACACCTTGGACAGGTCACCAGTCCATCGCAGGGCAACACACATACAACCATACACACACTCATTCATACACCTAAGGGCAATTTAGAGTTACCAATTAACCTAACAGGCATGTCTTTGGACTGTGGGAGGAAACCGGAGTACCCAGTGAGAACCCACACATGCACGGGGAGAACATGCAAACTCCATGCAGAAAGACCCCTGGCTGGGAATCGAACCCAGGACCTTCTTGCTGCAAGGCAGCAGTGCTACCAACTGCTCCACCGTGCAGCCACAGGACAAACAACAAGGGCAAATTTAGAGAGACAAATTAAGCTAACAGTCATGTTGTTTGACTGTGGGAGGAAGCCGGAGTACCCAGAGAGAACCAATGTATGTACGGGGAGAACATGCAAACTCCATGCAAAAAGAGCCCCGGGCGGGAGTCGAACCCAGGACCGTCTGCAAGAGTGCTACCAACTGCACCACCATGCAGCTCTTTATAAACAATAAAGCTTTTATATTAATGAACAGTATAATAAAAAAAAAAAAATTTCTATTAGCATGTAACCATCCTAAGAACGTACACTTGATATTTGCAGTGCATATTAAACCTGTTTGAGAAGCTGTTTGAGCACTATGCCTTTTCTTCAAAATATTATTTCCATTTTATTCTCAATATCATGACTTTTTTTCTCAACATTTCAACTTGATCTTTTACATGAAATGTTTGATGTATTCTCATCCATGCTCTAGATGATGCATGGATGAGCTTCATAGCAGGATTAATTATGACATGTGGCTCATGCGTGTTGGCTTGGATTGATCAGCTGAAAAAGCAGGACTAGACATGTCAGATCTCACAAAGCAGTTGAAATTAACAATCCATATTCTCCACAGCCAAAAAAGCTCTATAACCAATTTTTAAATATGATTTATAAAAACATGATTGTGCAACTCAGAAAGACAAGTGATCAGCTCACAGTGATCAGTAAAAACCAAAGAGGCTTTACATTTTTTGTGCATGATTCCTGTGCTCAGAGGTCAGTGGAGCGCAGTGCTTTGAGCAGAAAACCCCATACCTACCTCTTCTTCCTAGATGAGGAAATTACTGATGACGTTCCATCCTCCACTGCAAGGCTGAATTTATTGTAAGGCTGTAGAAACCTCCCGCATATATAAGTACATTCTCCAGAGGAAACTATTGCAGACAAAACTGGAGGTATCATTAGGGCAGGGTCATCACCACAGCAGCTGAAAAAACCTGTCAGCAAAGTAACAATACTGAAGTAAACTCAAGGGTCAAATTGAAAAAAGTAAAAAAAAACATTTGATAAAATAAGATACAAAATGTAACAATGTGTTCAGATGTTACTAAAAGGTTTTTGACATGGTTGTTTAGACCTGATTTCTTCATGACTCAAGCTGTTTCTCAGTGTGATGTTTTACACTTCAGACTCCTGAATCTCTACCTGAGGGTGTGATAATGAAAAACTTGAGCTGGGAATGAGTGTGATCACAGATGATGAGAATGCTTCTGTAGTGCATTCTCCATGCACAAAGGTCCTATAGTATCTCTCTCTAGATGTTTGTGGTCTTTGGTGATGCTGCATCAATACCACATAGTGATGCAGTTCCTCAGGATGCTCTGGTTGACACAGCTCTAAAAATTAATGGAGAAGTTTTCTTTCCTTTCAAACATTTTTAGTCTCCATAGAAATATCAGCTGCTGCTGAGCTTTGTGGACTAGCTGGGTATTGTTGTGTTTCCAGATTAGATTCCCACAAGAAACAGAAAGAAAACTGTTGGTCTTTTCCACTTCATTCCTGCTGATGGTTAGGGGACTGTGTCGCATCCTGCATAAAACTTTGTGGTAATTGTGGAAATTTCCGCCTGTATCATTTCAAAGATTGTAATGAAACATTAAGGGATGGCCATCAGAGATCCCCTCACATTACCCACATTAAACAAAAATGATGTAAACCTGTTGGACTAGGTCTGTGCTGGTTTGTGTTGTTAAAATGTTTATTTGTGCCACTGTCCTTTTAAAGATATTAAAACACACACACAAAAAAAAAACTTATGTTTTGGTTTTTTGCTTGTAACCACCAGGGGAGACTGTTTGACCTTTGGACGACCTTTATACTTTATTTAAAATTACAACATTTAGATTCTGGATTTTTCCTGCTGCCACACACCATAATTAAATGAATGTGTGATTAGCAGGCTACTGCAGCACTTGATGGCATGCTGAGGAGGTAATGTATTCATTTGAATCAGGCGTGCTGGAGCAGAGACAGATCGACTTCATGTTAGTGATGGGCCTGATGACGGTAGTCCAGTGTGGTTCTTTGCTCCAAGCACACGTGCTGGGAGGACTCCCACAATAGTTCCTGTTAAGAGGACTTTGTGAGGAGAGAGGAGGTCAAGCAGAGTGCGGCAGCTACACAAGAGGTGAATAGCATACGAGGGAATGATGGGCAGAAGTGTAGGTTGTGGAGGCGGAGTACCTGGGGAGCGATGAGGGCAGAGGAGACAGAAAAGAGGCAGGTTTCCAATCCACTGCCAAAAACAACAGAGCAGGAGTGAAAAGCATCACAAGGATGGATGGATGGACGGACAGATCGACACATGGACGGATGGACGGACGGACGGATCGATGGATGGTTTGACTTTTTACAGGAAGTCATGACATGTCACATTTAGTCATTTAGCTGTGACATGTCCCAAACTACCTCTCCTCTGAACTGTGTTTCCATCTGCCCCACATTTCGGTTCAGCTTTACTCCTCCCTGAGTGCCTGTTTGAGGCAGCCTGCTCCTCCTCCTCTTCCTACAATTAGAGCAATCAGTCATGACACAATGGACCTACCTCTCCAACTCTGTTGTTTTTGGAATGGAAAACCTGCAGCCCTGCTTGTTCTCCCCCTAGGTCAACAGAAATAAACCAAAGAGACACTCTTCTCTGACAGATTTAGCACTGCACCAGATTGCATAGTTGTAGTTTTTCTCAATCAAATTGGACGATGTGTGATCCTTGCCATCCAGCTCCACGTTTATAGGGTTTTACCACCCAAATTGCTTTTTTACCAGTTTTGCTCTTAGTGGAGGGTGAACTTTTCAAACAGGGCGCCACTCAAGGCGTATGTCTTTCACAGAGTTGTTGCTGTAAAGTGTAGACACCTGCAGCCTATGCATGTTTTCACCATCTGCTGGAAACTTTTAAAGGAATGCCACTGTAATACAAGGCTAAGCAGCAGTGGTTTTGGTAAAAACCATTGATACCGGGCCAAGTTTGAAGTGCAGTACTTTATGCTTTTTGCAACTTAAGATCCCTATCTTTGAAACTTCTAAAACTCATAAAAATGTCCAGATATTTTATTTCCACACACTTATTTGATCAATATCATCCCTTTTAGGATGTGGCTTGTCAGGAGTCCTTGGAATGTTTTAAATTTGAGGGAGGCTTTAGGATCTATTAACCTGTCAGTTGCCCTTAAAGTGGACTGGGCTGCAGTAAACTCAGTGTTGTACAAATAAACCTTGATAGATTAATAAATGTTAGCAATTTCACCAAATTTGGTTTCCCTGTGATCTTCTCAGATTTAAATATTGTTTGAGTCAGCAAAAACACTTTGGCAGAACAAAACTTTGTTTTTCCTTCTTTCGCCAACCCATTAATTATCTCATAAAGACTTTGGCTTTTGTTTTTTTTCACACTGCTCAGGTTTCTATTTGAATTGGTCCAGCCTTTTTCATTTGGGAACTATTGCACTAAATTACTAGACTATAAATACAGTACTGTAGTTTAGGCAATTTACACCCCAATCAGCAATGGTAAAATATGCCGCTACATACACAAATCATTAACAAAACGCTTATTAGGCAATAGTCAGGTTTATTTTCTGATGATTTAGTTGTTTTTGTCTCTGTTTCAAAAAGAAAAGAGTTTCATTGTGTTAAAAAGACATTGCAAAGCATATTTAGCTGGGGACAATCAATAATTGTGAGGTCTTGAGATCCATTCAGAAATTAAACTAAAAAACAAAAATGGTAAAGCATATTTATTCTACAAAGTTTACAAAAACTCCTTACTAATACAGTGCCATTAAAAACTTTTTGACCTCTTCCATATTTCTCCTGCTTTTGCTTTGTTGTCACTGATCAAACACATTTTTGTATCTGACAAAGACAATAGAGTAAATACAAAATATAGTTTTCAAACTATTATTTAATTTTGTAAGAGAAAAACTATATTGTTAAATCACACATTTAGTTCATTTTCAATACCCAAACCCAGACCTGATTGGTGTCAGATCTTAAGAATCAAGAAATTACTTGAATAGAACCTGTCTGACAGCGGGAAGTAGGCTAAAAGATCACAAAAAGCAACACATCTGTCCCCCGATGTCAAAATCTAAGGCTTTGGGAGAGAGAACAAAATGTAAAGCAGTGAAGGCTTCATGCCTCAGTTAAGGCCAGTGTTCACAATTTAAAATTAGGAAGAGACTGAGAAAAAAAACCTCATCCTTTGGAAAGTTCCAAGGAAAAAACCACTGTTGACCCAAAAGAACATAAAAGCCCACATTTAGCAAAAGAAAATCTTGATGATCCTCAAGACTTTAGACAAACTCTTCTGTTGACTGATAAGACAAAGTGGAACTTTTTGGAAAATGTGTGTCCTGTTATATATGGTGTAAAACCTATACAGCAGTTTGGAAAAAGAAAATAATACCAACAGCCAACCATGGTGGTGGTAGTGTGATCTTGGGGGCAAAGTTGCTTTTTTGGGACTTGCACAACTTGATAAAGCCAATAATGATGAGAAGAAAATCCTGAAGGAGATGTACAACCATTGGTTCATGACCTTAAGGTCAAGCACACTTGGGTAATGTTGCAAGACAATGATCCAAAGCACACCTCCAAGTCCTCCTCTAAACAGCTCATAAAACCCTAAATGGGTTTGGATTGGTGCAGTCAAAATCTGGACTTATATCTGATTAAGATCTCCTAGCATGACCATAAACATGCACAAAATATACTCTATTGTGTCCAAATCTGCTGCTGCTGCCAAAGCTGGGAAAATCAGATATTAGGTTTAGGGGTCAATTACAACTTCACATAGGGACAGGTTTGTTTTGGTAGCTTTTTTTCTGTAAACATTTTATGCCACCTCATCTAATGCTACACTCTGCAAACTCTCTGTGTGCACTGTTGAAGATATACTCAAATCGTCATGCTGACACTTGAACTGGCTCCGAATGGGTAGTTCAGCTTATTGTCTGAAAAATTAAGATAATTATTATTTCAACCTGGAAAGACTCACATAAAAGGAGAAGCAACAAGAAGACAGTTAAAGAATTTATTAATGAAAGATTATTTCTTTGGCGCTCAGACCCCTGAGGGAGACGTAAACGATGAGGATGAAGTAGGTTTGAATAAACATCTTAGGATTATGATTAGGTACGTCTTCCCCCCCTGGGATCCGATCCTGGTGGTGGTGTAGGCCTTGGTATGGAAAGAGTTGGGAGCCCATGGTGGAGAAGGGGTGGAGGAGGGTCGAAGCACAACAGAAGAGCAGTGTTTTCCATGCAGACGGTCTTTAAAAGTGATGCCCTGGGAGATGATTGGCTGAGGAGGAGTGCGGACCTGCCGTTGATTGGAGCAGCCAGTGAGGAGTGATTGGACGTGGCGGGAGTGGTGAGTCTTCCATGTTGAATTTTTGTTTAAACTCCATTTGACAACTTGGGGGAAATCATACACTGTGCATAGAACACTGAACTTTGATTCCAAGATGGCCAGACGATCATTAAGTATGGAATAAGAAAAACACAATATATTCTTCACATTTAGACCCACGTAAAACACACTTTTTGTTTGAGATATAATAGCATGCTCAGTAAAATATGAAAGCAGCATCATATAAACTTTAGATTATTGATAATCTGGGAATGTCATTGTAGATACCTTGGATCTGCCAGCAAATGTCCGGGTCATATTGCAAAATGTCTTACTGTAAGATTGCTTGGAGTCACTTCAACAAGAATAAACCATTCAACTATCAGAAAGGAAACAGGAGAGGCATCATCATCCCAAGTGAATACCATCTTATGTTAGTAAATTAAATCTTTTTGTAGTTTAAGGTACCTGAAGAAATGAATAACATTGATATGTGATCTCTTAATTGCCCCTAATCTTTATTACCAGTGTCCTGCATCATTATGAAAGCCAGATCATTTGAGGCTGGCTAATGGAAAAAGAGAGAGTGTGAGTAAAGTGAGGTGTCCAAGGATGTTGATGGCTTATTACTCACAAACTCTCTCTATACTGCTGCCAAATGCTGCAAGTTTTTTTTCATTCTGACTCATTCTGTAACAGAGCTTCCTCCTTCCCAGAGGTGGTCATGGGAAGAGGCTCCATGTAGGCTCTTAGTCAGAAGAGAAGCACTGATCTCTGAGCAACAATCAACACCCTATAACCTGTAACACACAAACAAATCCTGCTAAAAGTGGAAATTATGAATCACTGCAGGCTTACCAAGCTACAGCTGCCTCTGTGGTTTGTGTGACCAGTCCTGACAGCACATTAGAAACCTGGATTTATTTGACAGTTTTGCCTTGGTATGCATTATAAATGAAACTGATCTTAAAATTCTAATTTAATGAGTTTTTCCACTTAAAGACAGCCGAGTCAGCATGCTTTGTATTGTTGTTAAAACTACATTCATGTCAGGATTTCTGCTATAGGTGTTTAGCTGTGATCAGGTTTCATTTTCCTAGGAAATTGAGCTCTAAATGTAGAAATCTGCAACTGTGTTAGCATTTAATCCTCCTCAAACTCACTGAAAGAACAGTGACAGATGAGGTGTAGCAAGGGAGACTGTAAAGTCATGTTTCTTTCTGTTCAGACTTTTTTTTCTAATTGCTATACTTTCTCCAGTTTCACATCATCTATAACCAGATTATTAGTCTATTTTGAAAGTGCTAGAGGATGGAATGACGAGCAAGGCTAAAGGGGGCTGGGAGATACCACCTTTAGTATGTTTGCAACAGACATAAATCACCAGCCTAATAAATTAGATGCTAAATGACTTCTTGGCCTAAACATATATCATGAAGGCAAACCAACTGAAGTCCTATATACCCTGGAGGACAGAGGAATGCTTCTGTTCATAACAGTGATTTGTGGATGGGCTCTTGTGACTGTGGGCTTCAGAAATTATAGCCAAAATCTGAGCATTCTTATTTGTAGAATAAGGCTTACATGCATTAAATTAATATCATATTACTAATGTAAGTAAGATACAAAAGATTCACTAAGCGCACAGAGGCACAGAGCCCTCGTTGCTTGAAGTCAAGTCCAGAGACAGTGATGATTTGGAGTGCCAAGTCATCTGCCGGTCTTAGTTCAACGTGTTTTCTGAGTTCCACAGTTAACGCAGCCATCTAGAAGGAAAGTTTGAAGGAACCTCATGCTTCCTTTTGCTGACAAGCTTTGTGGAGATTCTGATTTGATTTTTCAGCAGGACTTCAGAACTGCCCACACTGCCAAACGTAGCAAAAGCTGGTTCAATGATCATAGTGTTGCTGTGTTTGTTTGGCCAGCAAACTGACCTGACTTGAATGTTCATAGCAGCCTTCAGGTGTAATGGAAGCAACCTGGGCTTCCATTAAACCCCAGCAGTGCCACAAGCTGATTAGCACCATGACACACTGCATTATTGCAATAATTCAAGCAAAGGAGGTCCAACCAGGTATTTAGTGCAAAGAAATGAGCATACTTTTCAGAAGCCTGACATTACAATTTAAAATTTTTGTTTATAATATTCACATTTTCTGAGACACTGAATTTTAGGCTTTCATTATCTGTATACGATAATCATCAATATTACCAAAGATAATGGCTTGAAATATTTTACTCCATTTCTAATGAACCTATATAATATATAAGTTTCACATTCTGAAAGGAGTGACATAAAAAATATTGAACTTTTTTAAATAATATTCAAATGTTTTTTTGTTGTAGCTATTTGACAGAAACGAGCTGGCTCAATCTTCTGCAATACAAAAGCGCCACCCAGTGGACTACGTTTGCAGAGTCCACTGGGTGGATTCAGGATTACTGCAACATAAAAAATATATTAACAATTCTTTCAAACTGACTGTGAAACTGTCCATATTTTACACTATCCACATAAATTGAATGAGTCCACATTGATTGAATTATCTGGACAGTCTGTGTTTTCTTATCTGAGTAATGTAGGACCACATTTGTTGCATCAGAGATGCAAAACTTCAGCAGTATTGTAAACAGTGACAGTTCTTGCATGACTGGACGTCGTCCTAATCGCAAACAAACACATGCCAACTCCCTGACAAACCCATTTTGCAAAAAACAAAACATAACAAACTTACTGTTGATACAGACATACAGACAGACAGATAGATACCACTGTTCCTAATGACTAAACATGCTAAAAAGCAACTAACCGTTAGGGTCATGCCACAAAACCATTTTGTCCATATTAAACATTTGGAGTGAAAATGTAAAACATACAAAAAAATATTTCAAGACATGTCTGACTATTTGGGGTAGTAAATTTTTTTATTTATTTAAACAAGCATGCTAGTTGTAGATGAAGAGTGTGCCTGCCAGTCTGCTTTTTACATCCTCGTACTATGCTGAGGTAACATAATATTTCTATTCCTTAGCTTCTTTTCATGTGAGGTAAGTTTAAATATTGGATTTTACAACAAACCAATGACAAGAAACTGAGCCATTCAATATGTGTAGACAAAGTTCATCACTTTCCTGTGAAATTTCCAAATAGTTGACAGCATCGTAGTGTGGCATATCTTGAGTTTGAGTGTGACCAGGAAAAACTTGTTAAATTTTGTGTTTCATTCATTTCCACTGACTCTGGCTTTGACGGAAGGTGTTCACAGTGAAAATTGTGCAACAAGAATGAAAAAAGTCATTAGATTTATTCATCCAAGTTGTCCAGATATTATGGACACATCTGTTTTATAGATCGTAATGCAGTTTTTTTTTTTTTTTTTGTTGAGAAACAAAAATATCTTCTCTTTTTCCTCCAACTAGTAACATGAATATTTTATAATCTTATGAGCGGTTTCAAACTAAGATTTAGAAAACTCTGTCAAACATGACAATCCCTCATTTGAGATTTCAAGTTGAAAATATGCAGAAAGCTGTTTAGCATAAAATATTATTGTAATGTTGGGAGGGGTAAATCACTCAACAGTGTCTGCACCTTCTCAGTTTCTAGATTGTACTAATGAATTAATCTATTAGTATTTTGAGAGTATCTTAGAAGTTGGCAGTATTGCTGCCCTTGAGCTGAAACAATGTTGTGTCAAATTATCTTTAATCTTTCCTACATCATCCAAGTGGACCTAGCAGCTTTGTTTTTCAGCTGCCACTATATATTACCATACTGATGATAAGGAGGATCTTCGTAGGGAGATCTTGGACATGTAGTCTGTGACAAAAGTGGAAACACCCATCTCTGTCTGTGGAGAACATGTCTCTTATGTTTTTACAAATTCCAGATTCTTCTTTACTGCCTTGGTTATGTTGTTTTCTTTGTCTCACATTTTTCAGATTTGACCTGCAAGTTGAATCCAGCATCTTATATCAGCCTGTCACATGTTTTTGCTCTGTGGGCGTATTTAAACACATAGAGACAACAGTCAGTTTGAAAACTGAATGCAAACCCTCTGAGAGTTAACAATATTCACATTAGATAACTGCTGCACTCTCCTACTGCTGCTGCTATAAAAAGATCTCCAAACAAAAGGGGTCGCATTGCATACTCAGAAAATGTACCGCCTCACTGCCCTTGAAAAAAAAAAACAGGCTCTCAGATATTTTTGTTGCCCTACTAAATATTTTACACTGAAGCTTACATAATTTGATTAACACATAAGTCAGGATGACACAGCAAATTTCACTACATGCCAATCGCATGCCAGTAAAAGGTTTAGTGGCATGCGATTGAAATCAGCATAAAGCTCTCAGGCGAAACTAGCTTTAGCAAACAGTGTGGAGAAAAGCAAACACATCCACAGAAAATCAATGTGACACTTTATTTGGTCCACTGGTATGGAACGCCTTAGTGTTCAAAATTAAATAAATAAATGAAACATTATGAAATACTGTAAATATCTACATCAATAAATAATAGGTAATGATTTAATGTGACAATGAAATTATGAAATAATTGAATGCATATTAAATTCTCAGCTCAGTATTATGAAATATATTTCATTTTCCAATAAAAATCAGCTTTATAATATAAAAGGATTTTCATATAATATTTTTACCTAATAACTAAAATTATTTCTGAGGCTATTTTTTATGTAATTTCAGCAGTTATTTTTATGTCAAAAAGCCAGCTTTTATTTTATAAGGGTGATTTTTCCCCATGGCCTATTTATTTCATAATGTCACTTTACAACTGAATGACTGTATTTATTTTGAACACTTTGGCTCCTTACCAGTGAGGGCATGAATAGAAAAAAGGCAGTGGTTACAAATGATGTCAACTATTTAAACTATACAATTAAATAAAGCTGTTTTACAACACTTGTCCACAAGTAGTATAAGTTATTATCACTGATTATAGAAGTGTTACTTTGGATTTAAAAGGTTAACTCACCTCAGCTAAAATATCAGGTTTTTGTTATGTAAAAGAACATTAAGACCGTGATAAATCATTTCGAAATGATTTCTGCCTTTATTGAAGTGTATATCCTGTACACTTCAACTGAAAACAAACGATGACGTTAGAAGGAAAACAAAAATAATAAAAATGTACAACAATCTGGTTGCAAAAGTGTGCAAAACATTACTCAAGCGCCTTTTGATTCAGTTTTAGCTTTTAGTCTTCTTTGCTAGAAGAGTGATACCATCCCACATCCTGTCTTGACAAAATTTGACCTCTTTGCAAAACTTCTCCGATTCTATCAGACTGTGAATACACATCTTGTCCACCGTTCTCCTCAGGTGACCCCACACATTTTCTGTCAGATTTAATTATGAATTCTGGCCATAGCAAAACTTAATTTTTCCTCTCCTCTCTTTGGTTGTTACTCACAAAGTGAGTATACCCCTAAGTGAAAATGTCCAAATTGTGCCCAAAGTGTCAATAATCTGTGTGGCTGTATGGTCTTGGCTGCCGTGCTGCAGCTCAGTTTCAGGGTGTATAGCCTAGGCCAACTTTATGTAGAGCAACAGTTCTTTTTTCAGATCCTGAGAGAGTTTTTGCCATGAAGTGCCATGTTGAACTTCTAATGACCAGTATGAGAAAGTATCACAGCAACAGCACCACATTAAACACACCTGCTCCCCATTCCCACCCAAGACCTTGTAACATTAATGAGTCACATGATTCCGGGGAGTGAAATTATTTTCGTTGTTAACGGCTACTTGTTGAGGTATTTTCAGGGGACAGCAAAATTACAGTCATACACAAGTTACTTCTATTGATGGGTCTGTCTATCTATTTAGTGTGTGTGTGTTCTTGTACTTGCTGAGTGAGAACCATTTTTTGTATTTTTATAGCTAAGTGAGGACATTTTGAAGGAAAATAAATGGAAGTCAATGGAAGTAACTGAAAAGTCATTGTAAAGATAGTAAAACATGGATGTATGTGTGTGTGTGTGTGTGTGTGTGTGTGTGTGTGACTTTATATGACATAACATTCATTGTTAAGGTCAAACTCAACAAAATTAAGACTGGCAATAGCTTGATGTACTTTTTTTAATTAAATTATATTTCTGATTCTCTAAAGCTTTACAGTATAACAATTGTACAGAAATATACAAAACAACAGTTTATGACACATAAGAGGCACCTTCTTTTGTTCACTAATCTTATATAACTTTAACTTTGGCTAAACACTTTTATTTTCACCGCAAACCTGAACAAAAACCAACAAAGATATTAAGACTCTTTGTACTGCAGCTTTCATGACATTTATTAATATTTTTAACTTGTATCAGTATGTTTTACTGTTCATTTAAATGCATAAAAAGTAAATGTTAAAGACCCTGTTTTTTTGTTTTTTTTAAGTCAAAAGATTACATCACCGATTTGATCCAAGCAAATCTAAAAGATATTTGACATTTCAACAGACAATTTCAACACTTTATAATCACCACCTGTCTGGGCTTGTAGCACTGGTGTTTCAGACAATTTCATCTGACTTGTGTCTTTAGCAAAGATGTCAATAAATAACATGTTCAGTGCTTTTACATGTGCAGAAAACTTGTTTTTAGCAAAACAGTCTAAAGCATTTAGAGTTCTGGGAAAGCTGTTTCTTGGAAGATGTCTAAACAGTTCACTGTGATAAGCGCGCCAGTCAGGAGCCTCCAATGTCTGGTGATGGGGTTTTTCATTTTATCCAGGATCAGGTGCAGCTCCTGGATCATGTCCTTGTAGTTGTCTCCATAACGCAGACTCCAAGAGTACAAGAAGTCATAGGCAGGCTTCCACATGGACTGTGACAGAACATCATTTCAGAGTTAAAAAATCAATAAAAAAAACTGTTGAAGTGCTGTCCAGGTCTCTCTCGATAAATCAAAACATCATCAAAAGGTTAATTGATGTCACAAATTCAAAAAGTAAAACTCATATATGACACACAGAGATGTATATGTTGGCTATCTAGCTCTGTTAATTATTATTATTATAACTTACAGCCAAAAAACGCAAAACGTTAGTTACAAGAAAAACATATAAATATTCAGTATGAATTTTAACAACACTGAAAGATTCTAATAATATAACTAACCAAAATAAAACTAATAAACAAAAACAAATTTTACATTTTTTGAAATGTAAATTATAAAAACTGCAATTTTTGAAATATAATTTATTTACACTTAAAATGGGTAAAATTACACATAGGCATATTACAATAGGTTCAGATGGTTCAGGTTCAGATAACATTGTTACACAGCATTCTGAGGGAGATTTGCCCTGTTTAAACCTTGAACGTTTAGCTTGTGTGCTCCTGACCGTTTAAGTGAGCGTGAACACCATGGTTAGATGGAAACAGCTGCCTGAGGCCTTCAGAAAGATGATTGTAGCAGGTTATGAGTCCAATAAGGAACATAAAGAATGTGAAAATAGCCAACCCACTGTACAGAGCATAATCTACAGTGGAGGACATTCAAAACAGCTGTCAGCCAGCCCAGATGCAGTCACCCAAGCAAGTTCACTCTGGATGAAAATTAGGAAATTGAGAGTCCTGGATTGGCCAAGTCAAACCCCAGAGATGTAGCAGAGTAAAATAGTTTGTTCAAGCAAAAAACCAGAAAGTAAAACAGCTGAAAGAATTCTGCATTAAGAAGTGAGGCAAAGTTGTTTAGTCGAACTTGTTCAGAGCAATGTCGGAGACTGATGGCTGTAAACGTTATTTTAGCCAAAGGGGTTACCATCAGAGAGTAAGGTGTCCTAACTTTTACCTCAGTTAGAATGTCGGGGTTTTTTGGTTTCATTAATCTAGGATCATCACTTTCTAAATTCAATTACTGAAATAAATTCCATTATTGTGTTCTAATTTATTGGGAAGCAAATTAAAGTGAGTGGATTGAGATATCTAAGAATGAGAAATGCTCATCTACATTCATTTTACTGTTAAACTTACCTGCAGATTGACTTCACCATCTTTCCCTCGATGTGGTGTTTCATAAGCAGCTATCTGAGCGCTGGTCAGTTTTCCCATCTTCTCTGCAAACTCCCGCCATCGAATCCCCAGCTCCACAGCTGTAGATAGAATGACTGTGTTCTGAATGAGCTGAGCCACAAGATTCACATTGTTCATCTTCAGCAGTCCCTTGATGATGACAAAAAACAAACTTTTTTTTTTTTTTGACAAATGTACAGAAAGCATGTATCAACACATAACTGTATAGTTTGATGCATTTGACTGAAAGCGCTTTTTATTCACGTACCACCATTAGTTCATGCAAGAACTTCTTCCTAGACCTCTCAGCGTGGCAGTCCTCCTTTAGATTTTCCAGAACACAAGCCACCTTTTCAGTGTCAGTTTCTGCATATCTTCGCTTAATTGTGTCCAGAAGCTGGTTTTTGTACTGTAAAGCATCTGCAAAATCTCTCCAACTTGTGATATGCTGTGTGACTAATGTCTGGATGGCAGAATACATGTACGTAAGCTTCTTGAAGGGCCGCGTCACGTTATTCAAAAGTACTGCTGTGGTGACTTGAACCGCAGTGAAGTCCATAACCTGGTCCACTGCTATGAGTTTGATGTTTCTGCAGTGGACCAAGCCAATTCTGCCTCTGAGGAATCCGATGTACCACTCTTTCACCTTCAAATTACCAACTGACCTGACAGTCTCTCTAGAAAGTAGAGCCACAGTTTCACCCTTAAGATACTCCAGGAGGTATTCTACGTGTGGCTGACGGAAAACTGACTTCAGGGCAACCCCATACCACTGCAGGTTCAGTGGCATGTCTTTGAATTTGGGTAAATCTGGATCGCCTTCCTCTGGAATAGGAAATGTTTTTGCAATTTCAATCTTCCTTTCCACATTCTTTGGTTGCCTCTTCTCTGACCTGATTGGCGGTGCAGGAGGGGAAGATACCTGAAAATCAGCTGCAGTAGAGGACAAGTTTGATTCCTTTACTTGAATGTCTAACTGAAAAGGAGTCATCTCTGCTGTTCTGGGGCAAGATATTGCCACTGGCAGATGCAAAATTGTCCTAATCTTGAGCTGACTGTGCCTCACTTGTTTCACTTTGTCCTCGTGATTGATTCCAAATTTTGAGCCCATGACATCCACCCCTACAATGAAGTCCTTCAACTCCTCTGGTTTGAAGGAGTGTTTTCCCCAAAGCTGCAGCACAAGTGGAGGCAGGATTTTGTTGCTTTTGCAGACATCCGAGAATGGAAGCTTAGGTGGAACATCTTCGTGACAGCAGACAACTATTACCACCTTGAACGACGGATGGATGAACCTTGGGCCGTAGACTGCAATGGTGATTTGCCGATCAAGGTAATCCCAAACTGATGTGGTGGTTGGCTGCAGAGCAGAGGCCTCCGCCACTGCAATCACAAAAAAATGTGTCTTCAGGTCCTGGAGTTTCATCCATATTAAGCTCTTATTAACGTCGCAGTCATTTATTTTGAAGTATGGCCCCTCTCGTTTGTTGGACACCATTCCAAACACAGAAGTCATCACCTGACTTTCAGGGTTGTCCTTTACTTCTCCTGAGAGTTTCATCTCCATGGACAAGCACTCCTTTGTGTTGATGTTAGTCAGCAGCACCTCGATAAGTGGGCTCATTGTCGTCATGTAGTTATTGTTGAGTCCAGGAGGAGGGTTCAGCATAGCTTTCAGAGTCACTTCCTGAACCTCTCCAGGGAGAACGTGTCCTTGTGGGACATGGATGGTAATTTTGGATTCAAGTAGCTGTACAGAGCCTCCACTGTGGCTGATCTTGCTAATAACTTGAAAATTGGTGGCCTGGGTCTGGGCCCACCCAGGGCTCTGGCTCATCACATTTAGGTCCAGACAGGAGCGGGTCAGTTGCCGGTGGCTCAGCCATGCCATCTTATAGGCTTCTCTGTCATTTTTCAGCCACTCAAAGTCTGGGTTTAGCACAGGTCCAGGTGGTCTGGAGTTGTTCTTATGTTTTGGCCCCTTTTTCTCTAGATCACCCAGAATGTCTGAAGCACTCCTCCATCTCCCAGACTGGTTGCTGATTTTGTGTCTGTTCCCATAAAGATTCCCGACGCTGCCTTCATCCGAAGATGTGCTGGTACCATCATCATGACCTTCATCTGAATGTGCCGTTCCTCCTTGTTGTACTTGTGACCCATTGGAAGAAGGTTTATCCGTGCTATTGTGAACAATATCATCAAGGAATGGGTTGGATCTAGATAGATTTTTCCAAAAAGGGTTTTTGACTTGAGAGGATTCAGAGATTTCTGAATGTAAAAACTGCCAATCAGGCGTCTGCTTTCTCTCTGGTACAAAGCCACCTTTAAGACATGAGAGCTTGGTCAGGGGGTCTTTTATGATTTGCACAGTTTTGAGTATTTTTGTCTAAATGTTTACCATTCAAGTTATCACTGGATGATGTATTGTCACTCAGATCAATTAAATTGCCCTCAGATTTACTCCGCATCAGACTTCCAACACTGCGAAACGACATGTTCCTTCCAACTGCCATGTTGTCATCTGTGAAGAGGAAAACTACAATAACTTAATGTTAGTCCTTAGATGAAATTACTCTGACAAGACATACGTTTACACAAGTTTATGTCTCATATTGTCACTTTCCTTAAATAATGGCCTATGTGATTTTTTGCCAAAAATATTTTTTTTGTCTAAATCATCTCCTAATGATGCTAGCCACCTCTTGTTAAATTGTCTAAAACCTCAGTTAAGGAGGTCACACAATTCTGTTGTATAATGGCCTATGTCAAGAGTGTGACTTACGACAGTTTTACAGGCTTTTCAAAATGGCGACCGCTTCAGGAAAAACCAAAATCTATTCCGCCACTGAAGTTATATCCATAACTCAGGGCTCATCCCCTATTGGTAAATGATAATGTAAGGATTATGATTATTGATTAATTAATATTCATCAAGAATTATAATTTAAAATCATAACTTGAATTTTTTTTATTTCTTAACCAAAAATGATTACTTATGAAGAAATCAAAGATGTCCTCTGGTGTTGTGATTATGGGCTCAAAGCTCTTTAATAATTACAATTAGCTATTCATCATTAATAATTGATAAATTATTAACCAAAACCACAAAATGTCACTGTTTATTCAACCGCTTCACCAAAGGTGGGGGAACTTCGACCTTGTTTTGAGAGATAAATCACTCTTGCACAAAATAAACACAAACGCTTCTCTTAATTATATATATGAAGATTTATTGAAGCCAAATAATCCTGATATACCATTATTCTGGTCCAAAAACCTTCACCTAACAAGCACGGTTCTACACAAAGGGAATAAAATGACTAACAATAATAATAAAAGAAAAATATATGCGCATTTAGTGTCTATGAAGATCAAACCAGTAGTTTTATGGACAGAATGTGTAATTTGGGTTAAATGGAAAGAGAAGTCCTCCTGGTGCTGATGTCTCGATGGCAGCGATCAGCTGATAAAATGGTGGGGCCACGCCCCTTTAGTCCCAACCAGCTGATTGCCCCAAATCTTGAACAAAGAGTCATAAACTCTGAGGCAGGAACTCAGTGGAAAAACTCCAGCAATAAAACTGGAAGAAAGAGCGGTCAGACCACGAGGTGCAGGCTACAGTTGCTTTGAATGGAAAACTTTTAAAAGTCCAACTTCTAACTCCTGGCTGATTTGAGATCAGCCGGACAAAACATTAACCATGCACAATTCAGCAGCGCTTGCGCAGCAAATCTAAACACATCTCAGCATAAAACACTTCAGTATTGCATGCAACAAGTTAATACCTTAGACTAACTACTGGTGATCCTACATCACCTTAACTACGCCTCATCCTGCCCAGACCTCTAAATGCACCTATCCGGTTTAATATAAAAAGAACGAAATTACTTTGACATTGATTTCTTCTCTCCACCGGTTGAGGATGGATCAGGTCTGAACACGTCCGTGATCAGATTAAGAAAAAAAACGGTGAAGAACCATTGTGGAGCAAAAGTTCGCCTGCGAGCTTTTGTCTCTCCAGATATGCGCTTTTGTTGCACTGTCCTGTGAGACAGGTGGGAAATGGCCACGAAAATCTCCATCTCAGCCAGTTTATGCTCCCAGTGACGTCAGAGCTGCGACGTCTGTTGAGCTGCGCATGTCAAAATGTGCGACCAAAATGGATGACCCCAACATTAAAGATTACCACAATATAGGGAAGGCATTAAATATTGCATATATATTTAGCATTTTAATTCTGTCTTTCAGTCAGCATTTATGTTTACAAAGTAGCTACATTCATGAAGCTAGCATTTACCAAAGAGTGGAAGAGCTCCAGAACCTGTGGCTGTAACAATGTTTTTTTGTCAACGTTTTTTTGTCAACTCTTTTCTTTCTTTTTAAAGATTACTTCATTGACTGTTTTCTTTTAATTTTCCACATTATATGATGTAATTGAAATGGTGTGCGGTGGCACAGTTGGTAGAACTGTTGCCTTGCAGCAAGAAGGTCCTGGGTTCGACTCCCGGCCGTGGCTCTTTCTGCTTGGAGTTTGCATGTTCTCCCTGTGCATGCATGGGTTCTCTGGTTTCCTCCCTCAGTCCAAAGACATGCCTGTTAGATTAATTGGTCACTCTAAACTGCCATTAGGTGTGAATGAGTGTGTGCATGGTTGTTTGTGTGTCGCCCTGTGATGGACTGGCAACCTGTCCAGGGTGTACCCCACCTCCTGCCCATAGACTGCTGGAGATAGGCACCAGCTTCCCAACAACCCACTATGGAGGAAGCGGTATAGAAGATGAATTTGTGTTTCCTGAAAAAATGACCTAGGCCATTATTTTAGGAAGGTGACGACATGTGGAAACACAACGTTTTATTAAAAAAAACATGTAACAGAGACTTTAGGCCCAAAAACATCTTTCTGACAGATTTTCAGTAGATGATATCTTGATTTATCTGTTTTGGCAACAAGTTCCAATCCTTCATGATTTGTCACAGTTAACTATAGAAAATGATGATTTTATTTATTCAAGGGAAAAAAAGCGATCCAAATCAAACTAGCAATATGTAAAAATATAATTGCCATCTAAAACCAATAATTGCGCTGGCAATAACTGTGACCGAGGCTTCATAATTTCTATAGATGAATTTGTTTCAATTCTGCCCTAAAATGTTTAATTTCTTGGCTAAGTAGGCGTTGCTGCTGTGCCTTTGATAATTATTCTGCTGCCAAACACTCCCTTTTAACATTTTCTACAAGAGAGCAGAATTAAGGCAAGTCTTCCGTGTCCTGAAGAAGCAAAGCAGACTAGCCCAATCCCAGCACCATGTTTGTATGTTATTTTCCTGATACGTTGTGTTGGAACTTTAAACAGGAATGGTATGATGGAAAATGTTTCCAGCATACCTTGATACTGGAACAAATTGATTTGTAATTCAATAATAGATGCTTCATTTCACAAAATGGGCAAATTAAACTAAAGATTGTTTTCCCACCCCTCCTTGAAATGCCACTTTAACGTGGTGGAGGGGTTTGAGTGCTCGAATGATCCTAGAGGCTATGTTGTCTGGGGCTTAAATGCCCCTGGTAGGGTTTCCCATGGCAAACAGGCTCTAGGTGACGGGTCAGACAAAGAGCGGTTCAAGAACACCTCATGACGACTACAAAATCGAGGCACGTGACGTCGCCCGGTACGGCGGAGCCGGGGTCCCACCCTGGAGCCAGGACTGGGGTCGGGACTCGTTGGAGAGCGCCTGGTGGCTGGGTTGCTCCTCGCGGGACCCGGCGGGGCCAAGCACGAACGAGAGACGCGAGACCATACCCCAGTAGGCCCAACACCTGCAGGGGGAACCGTGAGGGACCGGTGCAAAGAGGATTGGGCGGCGGACGAAGGTGGAGACCTCGGCGGCCCGATCCCCGGATGCTTAGGCTGGCTCTAGGGACGTGGAATGTCACCTCGCTGGGGGGGAAGGAGCCTGAGCTGGTGCGGAAGGTCGAGAGATATCGATTAGAAATAGTCGGGCTCGCCTCCACGCACAGCGTGGGCTCTGGAACCCATCTCCTCGAGAGGGGCTGGACTCTCTTCTATTCTGGAGTGGCCCACGGGGAGAGGCGGTGGGCTGGGGTGGGTTTGCTTGTCACCCCACCAGCTCAGCCGTCTCGTGTTGGGGTTTACCCCAGTGGATGAGAGGGTAGCATCCCTGTGCCTTCGGGTTGGGGAGAGGTCAATGATCGACTTTGTTGTCGTATCATCAGACCTTCGGCTTCATGTTTTGGACACTCGGGTGAAGAGAGGGGCTGAGCTGTCCACTGATCACCACCTGGTGGTGAGTTGGATCCGCTGGGGGAGGAGAAAACCGGACAGACTTGGCAGGCCCAAGAGCATAGTGAGGGTCTGCTGGGAACGTCTGGCGGACCCCTTGGCCAGGGATGTATTCAACTCACCTCCGGGAGAGCTTTGACCATATGTCGAGGGATGTTGGAGACATAGAGTCCAAGTGGACCATATTCTCCGCATCTATTGTCGATGCTGCTGCCCGTAGCTGCAGCCGTAAGGTCTGCGGTGCCTGTTGCGGCGGCAATCCCCGAACCCGGTGATGGACACCGGCAGTAAGGGACGCTGTCTAGCTGAAGAAGGAGTCCTATCGGCTGTGGTTGGCTTGTGGGACTCCTGAGGTGGCTGACGGGTACCGTGAGGCCAAGCGTGCTGCAGCCCAGGCTGTGGCAGAGGCAAAAACTCGGGCCTGGGAGGAGTTTGGTGAGGCCATGGAGAAGGACTACCGGTTGGCCTCGAAGCGATTCTGGCAAACCGTCCGGCGCCTCAGGAGGGGGAAGCAGTGGTTCGCCAACACTGTTTACAGTGGGGGTGGGGAGCTGCTGACCTCGACTGGGGACATTATCGGCCGGTGGAAGGAGTACTTCGAGGATCTCCTCAATCCTGCCATCACGCGTTCCCTGGTGGAAACAGAGGCTGGGGACTCGGGGTTGGACTCTTTCATCACTCAGGCTGAAGTCACCGGGGTGGTTAAAAAGCTCCGGGCTTCGGGGGTGGATGAGATCCGCCCTGAGTACCTCAAGTCTTTGGATGTTGTGGGGCTGTCATGGTTGACACAACTCTTCAACATTGCGTGGCAGACGGGGACAGTGCCTTTGGATTGGCAGACTGGGGTGGTGGTCCCCTTACATAAGAAGGGTGACCGGAGGGTGTGTTCCAACTACAGGGGGATCACACTCCTCAGCCTCCGTGGTAAGGCCTACGCCAGGGTATTGGAGAGGAGAGTTTGGCCGATAGTCGAACCCCGGCTTCAGGAGGAGCAGTGTGGTTTTTGTCCCGGCCGTGGAACACTGGACCAGCTCTATACCCTCTACAGGGTACTCGAGGGTTCATGGGAATTTGCCCAACCGGTCCACATGTGTTTTGTGGACCTGGAGAAAGCATTCGACTGTGTCCCTCGTGATGCCCTGTGGGGGGTGCTCCAGGAGTATGGAATCGGGGGCCCTTTACTAGGAGCCATCTGATCTCTGTACAAGTGGAGCAGGAGTTTGGTTCGCATTGCCGGCACTAAGTTGGACCTGTTCCCGGTACATGTTGGACTCCGGCAGGGCTGCCCTTTGTCACCGGTCCTGTTCATAACTTTTATGGACAGGATTTCTAGACGCAGCCAAGGGCCGGAGGGGGTCTGGTTTGGGGACCAGAGGATTTCGTCTCTTCTTTTTGCAGATGACGTGGTCCTTCTGGCCCCCTGTAGCTAAGACCTACAGCATGCACTAGGGCGGTTTGCAGCCAAGTGTGAAGCGGCTGGGATGAAGATCAGCTCCTCCAAGTCCGAGGCCATGGTTCTCGACTGGAAAAGGGTGGCTTGTCCTCTTCAGGTTGGAGGGGAGTTCCTGCCTCAAGTGGAGGAGTTTAAGTATCTCGGGGTCTTGTTCACAAGTGAGGGAAGAATGGAGCGGGAGATCGACAGACGGATTGGTGCGGCTGCCACAGTAATGGGGGCGCTGTGCTGGTCCGTTGTGGTGAAGAGAGAGCTGAGCCGAAAAGCGAAGCTCTCGATTTACCGGTTGGTCTATGTTCCTACCCTCACCTATCTCCACATCGAGAGGAGCCAGTTGAGGTGGCTCGGGCATCTATACCGGATGCCTCCTGGACGCCTTCCTCGGGAGGTGTTCCAGGCACGTCCCACTGGGAGGAGGCCCAGGGGACGGCCCGGGACACGCTGGAGGGACTATGTCTCTCGGCTGGCCTGGGAACGCCTTGGGCTCCCCCTGGAGGAGCTGGAGGACGTCTGGGCGTCTCTGCTGAGTCTGCTGCCCCCGCGACCCGGTCCCGGAAAAGCGGAAGACGACGAGTACAAGTACGAGTACGAGTACGAGTACATTCACACACGAGTACATCCCCTCCTCCGAGGGGAGCTGGAGGAGGTGTCTGGGGAGAGGGATGTCTGGGCGTCTCTGCTGAGTCTGCTGCCCCCGCGACCCGGTCCCGGATAAAGTGGAAGACGACGAGTACGAGTATTGTTTTCCCACATTTCTTTTAATATTTCTTCAAGCTTTCAACAGGTCTTTCAAAACTTTTCTTAGCTTCTTTTTTGGCTGCTTTTAATGGATGTTCAGTCCAGCTTTATCAGAAGAAAAATGCACTGTGTTTGTTAAGACACTAAAATCTGATGTATAATTCATCAATTTATTAAAAAGGCTCCTACACTGAAGGATGAATTCATAACAGACAACTTAGCAGAGAAACATTTTGAAGTCTTAAGGTACTCTCTTACCAGCTAGTTGTCATAAAGACACAATTTGTTCAAATTTTTTGTTGGATCCAAACAAAACAGTTTGACAGATCTGAAAGAAATGTATCCAAAACAGGGTGATTCCTTAAGAGCTATTATCAAAAAACTTTGCATACAGTGGATGATCAACCAAAGGATGATACATCCCTCAGGTCATGTAATAGACTTTTGCTGAATTAAACACAGGACATTTAGATAGGGATCATCTGCTAGGTTTTTTCAGCCTATTACCTCGTTCTCTGTCCCTCTTGTCCACTCTCTTAACTCTTAAGCACACAGTTCAAAATCTGCCGTTAAGAACTCAACCGAGAATGATTGAAAAAGCTGCCAAAGTCAAAGAAAAATATTTGAAAAATTTAAGAAATTTTGTAAAAAAAACTTTTAATCAAGGATATTTTAGAAGATTAAAGCAAGTCTGGTAGTTTTAAAGAAAAATATGAAGATATAAGCGGTGGACTAAAACTTTTGCACAGTACAGTTATGTAGGTATTTCATCTCTCATACATTCATCACACATTTTAATTCTTGTCTGACCAGTTTTCTTGTTTGAAGTGATGGCAAAAATATTTTCAAAATAATCTTGAGTTGCAAAATCTTTTGATTCTAGTATTATAATAATGATAATAACAATAATAATACATAGAAAATATGTAAGTTCTTTAGTTGATACGTCATTTGAGTAGTTAAAGGGTTTTATTTGAGCTTACTCACCAGCTATTGGCATGTCTATTTGGTTTTAAAATGTTGTGACAGATGACGGTGAGTATTTGCTTTCCAACTAAAATAAAGTTGCTCAAGTCTCAGACACAATTGCCTTCAGAGGTTCCTGCCATCCTTCTGTCTGCCCGGCTGGTACAGGAAACTGTTTCAAACCCTAGAATAAAGCCTGAACTTCATCGTGTCACACAGCCCATTCACGACTTGTCATAGTGAGTCAGTCATTACTAATGTGTTTTCTTACACCAGTGCACAAAAACAGGTTAGTCTTGTTGAGCAGAGGACACAGAGGTCGCTTCTGTCTGAGCTTCAAAGAGAATCGGGACTGTACTTTTCATGGGAAGAGTCTGTTCTGAGAGAAGACTGACAGAAGCACGTTTATTCTAGAAAAAATATTCCAATGAAAAGATGAAGCAGCATAAAAGTTTTATCTCTCTTTAATAATGTGATCCTCACATTGGCATAAGAGGAAATATGAGGAAAAAGCTGCAAGGTCAGAGTTGCTTCCAGTTATAATAAGAACAGCCACTAAATGTTATTGTAAAGTCTAAACAGGTGCTCAACCAACTGAGTAGTTACACATTAATAAAGCCTCTCATCAAAACCCAAGCCCTCTGTTATTCAACTCGAGAGAAAAATCCCATTAACTTTCAATAAAAAACAAAGTTGGATCTTACCGTCAGCACCAGCCGTTTTATTCGCTTAAAGAAGCCTGTCTGCATTCATTAACTCTGATATCCAGCGCGCTTCAAAAAACATCACCAACCCCTCCTTGGCTCTGTTTGCTCTTCCACCCAGAAAGCATTCTGGGACTGGGAGTTTAAATAATTACAGGACAGCATGCGAAGGAGGGGCTTTCCGCGCATGATAACTGCATTTCCCAGAGTGCAACACTGTGTTTACGTGCCCGAACGCATGAAACTACCTGATCCCTTCAGTTTCGACAGGAAAGGCAGCTTGGAGATAAGCAGGCAACAGAAATGTTGTGCTCCGGCAGGTCATACAGACATTAATCTTAAAGGACAGATACATACAGACTGGGTTAGTTTCTGCTATTTAAAGGAGATCAATGAGACTAGTAACTATTTTATATTGACTGGCTACTGATTTAAGTTCTACTTCTGAGAAATTAATTGATTTTAATCTCAATACTTTATCTCTGTTTACCACAGTCAAAAAACAATTTCAGTCATGAAACTGATAATTCACATCTCTCTAAGCAGGCTATACGCCTATACTCTGATAAAGGTTGCATTGGTTTTAATCAGAGATTGGTCTTTTCTCCGCTGCAATCAGCTCTAAAGGAATGCAGTTAGGCAGTCCTGAGTAGAATAACTCTTTTCAAGTCATTAACTACTCTAGATGTCAGCAGAAAGCTGTTTTTGCCTATTAACGTGCTGTGATGCAGAAAAGCCTTTTTAACTTGTTAAAATAAAGTTATTTTTATAATATATTTAAAGTTTATCTTTAGTGTTTATTTAAGTGACTGCTGTCAAAAAAATCAGACTAAGACTTTAAATACTATTTTATAACAGAGTTATATTTTCTGTATACTATTTATTACTTTGTACATAATATTTTTTTATTTATTGGTCTTTTTCTGAATGAATAAATGTTGATGGCACTTTAATTACGATACTGCTAGTTGATTTGTTTAAACAACTGCAGTTTCCATATAACCCCGGCACAGATACAAGCAGCTGAAGTAATTGGCCCTTTTTCCAACCAGCTCTTAAGACCAACATCTCCTTTCTTTTTTTTCCCGTATATTGTGCATGTTATTTTAGTTGTATTGTTTTTCCTCATGTCTGTGTCATGTCATCGTACTAATACTTTTAATTAGATGTGATTTTATTTTGTTTCTAAAATTTAGCCAGGGTTTGCTGTTTTTATAAACTTTCTAAAACGTACATAAACAAAGTGCATTTGTTAATTTTTTTTCAAATCCATAATGTTTAGTGAATGCTATTTTGATCTCAGGTGAATATGCCTTGCATGTCCCAGAAATCACTCAAGGAGCAGAAGATTGTTCGTTATGTACAGCAACCACTTGATGGCGTCATTTCTCTCTTCATCCGCTTGGTGCATAACTGAGGGCCACTGATCCTGTTTTAAACATTGCTGAATTTAAATACAAACTTAACACTACAGCCTTTTATTAAAGAAAACATTTGCAGCTGAAAATGTTGGTGTACAGGACTGAAGGCAAAAAGAAAGCTGTTTTTATTTTTCCATCAATGGTTATCAAATTTATTCATTTATATGTAAAAAGGACACAAGCTCTGCTGTGGTTAACCTACCTGTTCAGGTTAATATTTCTGGTTGGTCGCAGAAAAAAACCTTTGCACTGAGATTCTATATAGCTTAGGCTTTTATTTTCCCTTTCATTTTCACCCTGCTTTCTTTAAATAAGTAACTTATAAACAACTATTAAACACATTTTATTATCTGGGTTAACTTAATTAGAGTACTTGTACTCGTCGTCTTCCGCTTTATTCGGGACCGTGTCGTGGGGGCAGCAAACTCAGCAGAGACACCGAGACGTCCCTCGCCCCAGACACCACCTCCAGCTCCTCCGGGGGGAGCCCAGGGCGTTCCCAGGCCAGCCGAGAGACATAGTCCCTCCAGCGTGTCCTGGGCCGTCCCCTGGGCCTCCTCCCGGTGGGACGTGCCTGGAACAGGCACAGGAGGCATATAGATATAGATGCGCGAGCCACCTCAACTGGCTTGTCTCAATGTGGGGGATCTGCGGCTCTACTCCGAGCCCCTCCCGGATGGCCGAGCTCCTCACCCTATCTCTAAGGGAGTGCCCAACAACCCTACGGAGGAAGCTCATTTCAGACGCTTGTATCCGGGATCTCGTTCTTTCGGTCATGACCCAAAGTTCATGGCCATAGGGGAGGGTAGGAATGTAGACCGAATGGCATATTGAGAGCTTCGCATTTCGGCTCAGCTCTCTCTTCACCACAACGAACCGGCACAGTGCCCCCATTACTGCAGCAGCCGCACCAATCCGTCTGTCGATCTCCTGCTCCATTCTTCCCTCACTTGTGAACAAGACCCCGAGATACTTGAACTTCTCCAGTTGAGGCAGGAACTCCCCTCCAACCTGAAGAGGATAAACCACCCATTTCCGGTGGAGAACCATGGCATCGGACTTGGAGGAGCTGATCTTCATCCCAGCTGCTTCACACTCGGCTGCGAACCGCCCCAGCGCATGCTGTAGGTCTTGGCTACAGGGGGCCAGCAGGACCACGTCATCTGCAAAAAGAAGAGACGAAATCCACTGGTCCCCAAACCAGACCCCCTCCGACCCTTGGCTGCGCCTAGAAATCCTGTCCATAAAAGTTATGAACAGGACCGGTGACAAAGGGCAGCCCTGCCGGAGTCCAACATGCACCGGGAACAGGTCCGACTTAGTGCCGGCAATGCGGACCAAACTCCTGCTCCACTTGTACAGAGACCGGATGGCCCCTAATAAAGGGCCCCCGATTCCATACTCCTGGAGCACACCCCACAGGTTATCACGAGGGACACAGTCGAATGCCTTCTCCAGGTCCACAAAACACATGTGAACCGGTTGGGCAAACTCCCATGAACCCTCGAGAACCCTGTAGAGGGTATAGAGCTGGTCCAGTGTTCCACAGGCGGGACGAAAACCACACTGCTCCTTCTGAAGCCGAGGTTCAACTATCGGCCAGATTTTCCTCTCCAAAACCCTGGCGCAGGCCTTACCAGGGAGGCTGAGAAGTGTGATCCCCCTGTAGTTGGAACACACTCTCCAGTCACCGTTCTTATGAAGGCGGACCACCACCCCAGTCTGCCAGTCCAGAGGCACTGTCCCTGGCCGCCACACAATGTTGAAGAGGTGTATCAAACATGACAGCCCTACAACATCCAGAGACTCGAGGTACTCAGGGTGGAACTCATCCACCCCCGAAGCCCTGCCACCGCGGAGTTTTTTAACCACCTCGTCAAACCAGGTTTGCCAGAGTCCCTTCGAGGCCAACTGGTAGTCCTTCTCCATGGCCTCACCGAACTCCTCCCACATCCAGGTTTTTGCCTCTGCCACAGCCCGGGCCGCGGTACGCTTGGCCTCAAGTGCCTGTCAGCTGCCTCAGGAGTCCCACAAGCCAACCACAGCCGATAGGACTCCTTCTTCAGCTTAACAGCGTCCCTTACTGCCGGTATCTACCACCGGGTTCAGGGATGGCCGCCGCGACCAGGCACCACAGACCTTACGGCCGCAGCTAAGGGCAGCAGCATTGACAATAGATGCGGAGAACATAGTCCACTCGGACTCTATGTCTCCAACATCCCCCAGAATCTGGTCAAAGCTCTCCCGGAGGTGGGAGTTGAATACATCCCTGGCCGAGGGCTCTGCCAGACGTTCCCAGCAGACCCTCACTATGCGCTTGGGCCTGCCAAGTCTGTCCAGCTTTCTCCTTTTCCAGCGGATCCAACTCACCACCAGGTGGTGATCAGTAGACAGCTCAGCCCCTCTCTTCACCCAAGTGTCCAAAACATGTGGCCGAAGGTCTGATGATACGACAACAAGGTCGATCATCGACCTTCTGCCTTGGGCGTCCTGGTGCCAAGTGCACTGATGGACACCCTTATGCTTGAACATGGTGCTCATTATGGACAATCCGTGACTAGCACAGAAGTCCCATAACGAAACACCACTCGGATTCAGATCGGGGAAGCCATTCCTCCCGATCACGTCTCTCCAGGTGTCACTCTTGTTTCCCACGTGGGCGTTGAAGTCCCCCAGAAGAATAATGGAGTCCCCGGGAGGGGCACTATCCTGAACCCCCGACAGGGATGCCAAGAAGGCCGGGTACTCTGCACTACCGCACGGCCAGTAGGCCAAAACGACAGTCAGGGACCTGTCCCCAACCCGAAGGCGCAGGGATGCGACCCTCTCATCCACTGGGGTAAACCCCAACACGAGACGGCTGAGCTGGGGGGCAACAAACAAACCCACCCCAGCCCGCTGCTTCTCCCCGTGGGCCACTCCAGAGTAGAAGAGAGTCCAGCCCCTTTCAAGGAAATGGGTTCCAGAGCCCACGCTGTGCGTGGAGGTGAGCCCGACTATTTCTGGTCGATATCTCTCGACCTCCCGCACAAGCTCAGGCTCCTTCCCCCCCAGTGAGGTGACATTCCACGTCCCTAGAGCCAGCCTTAGCATCCGGGGATCGGGCCGCCGAGGTCTCCACCTTCGTCTGCCGCCCAATCCTCTTTGCACCGGTCTCTCAAAGTTCCCCCTGCAGGTGGTGGGCCCACTGGGGGATGGCCTCGTGTCTCTCCTTCGGGCTTGGTCCGGCCGGGTCCCACGAGGAGCAACCCAGCCACCAGGCGTTCTCTGACGGGTCCTGACCCCAGGCCTGGCTCCAGGATGGGACCCTGGCTCCGCCGTACTGGGCAACATCACGTGCCTTGTTTGTTTAGTACTTATGAAGGTATCTTGAACCGCTCTTTGTCTGACCTGTCACCTAGAGCCTGTTTGCCATGGGAGACCCTACAAGGGGCATTTAAGCCCCAGACAACATAGCCTCTAGGATCATTCGGGCACACAAACCCCTCCACCACGTTAAGGTGGTGGTTCAAGGATAGGCTTAATTAAAGTTTTGTGTGTTATTTATTTTCATATAAAAGAAAATATTTAATTTGTCTCTCTGGTTGAAGTGTTTTGTATATATTTAATTCAGTTTGAAGTGACCTGACATTTGTTTTATTGAGTCAAATAATGTCATTAAATCCATGTTAGGAGCCTTTCACTCAGTGGTTATATTCCACTCACTGCTGCCATATAAATTCATTTTAAACTAGCCTGGCAGTCTAACTGAATATACAGTTAATTATTTGGACTAACCTCTAGAATGTATCCAACCATTTTTCCCAGGAGACTGGCTGGTTTCATGACAGTATGGTTGGCGGTTCAAACCACAGAACTGGCCCCAGATGCATCATCAGTGAGAGGTGTGTAAGAACCACAGGAATTAAAAGAATGCACCGTATCATATGAAGATTCAGCTGAAGTTTTATTTAACAGGATACAGCATTAAAACCACTTTTAATTAACCACTTTCGCTTTTTAAAAACCCTGCTTTCCAGGAGACTGAATCAAAGCAGTGAGCTATTTCTTGTGGCCTCCCCATCCCCACGTGGCGGTTTTCCTTCCTTTTTCTTTTCCTGGCACTCGGGCTCTTTCTGAGGCCATCCTAATTTAAATCAGGGTTGAGGATAGATGTTTCTCTGAGGACCAACTGACACCACAAAAGTCTGGGAAGGTGATAATAACACAACAACACGGCAGCAAACATGAGGGGTAAATGAGTCTTCAGATTAAATCAGATCATTTTTGCTTTGTGAAGTTTATTTTTTGTTTAACTAATAAGAAAAAACTGTTTTCAACTTTATTTTTTAAGGTTATTTAAGTTACAGTGACATATTTTTATACTTTTATTGGGCAGCTTTGAAAATTTTAAAAAAAATCTGATAAAGTGATGGTGAAAAATGAGGTTTTGGTCTTATTTTGATGATAATAAATCATTTCACCTCATCATCTGAGTTTTCTTCTTTTCTTTTTATTAATTTTAAAAGTTCATTTCAGTCAGACTCTTGAGGGTACAGATGGAAGTTAAACATAAATATGGTGCCATATTAATTTATCACTTTAAATGGAATTCCAAAAAATGGTAAATGGACTGAACTTATATAGCGCTTTTCCAGTCATACAGACCGCTCAAAGCGCTTTACACTAGAACCACATTCACCCAATTGCACTCACTAACGCTCACACACCGATACGCAGATCGGTAGGCAACTTGAGGTTTAAGTGCCTTGCCCAGGGGCACATTGACCTATGGCAGGAGGAAGCTGGAATCGAAACCACAACTTTCTGATTGCAAGACAACTACTCTTCCTACTGAGCCACAGTAACCAAATTAGGTCAGGCCTAACTTGTTTCTGATCTTTTCCTAAATATTATGACCATTAGGGATGAAATACTGTTGGAGCAGTATCAACTACAGTTTGCTTGTGTTTGTTTTTTTCTTAACTTGTAAGAAAAAAACAATGTAAAATTGACAGAAAAGAGGAAAGTAACTTTGTGAAATTAAAGCATCTTAATATTCAGTCTTTTTTTTTGTTTTATAGTTATTTTCATACGATTCCTAGAAAGAATTAGCAGATAATTCCAAACAGTGACCTCACTGATAAGATCTACTGAAGCACTATTGAAAAATATCTGATACTTGCAAGATTATTTCTAAATTGTTTGTCATTTCAAACTAAACTGAGAGATAAAGCTAAATACAGAAACAGTTGGACATCCCGTCTACATATTTCTCACCAGTCTGATGTATCTTTAATGTATGCTTTTTACTCATTTAGGTGCATCCAAGAGAACCAGACAGATTAATTTTGATTAGTGCATTTTAACAGTTAAAAGATTTAGTTTGCACCACAAAAAAGTAGGGTGGACCAGGGTTGGTTTGTTACATTTGTATTAATTGTCCATCATTGAGGCATCCTACCGCAGGCTTTTCTTTATAAATCTTAAGGTACTGGCTCAAAATGGCTATTCTATTTTGCTGTTAATTACAGAAAAGAGTCAACTACAGTTTGTGACCAGCCTCACAGCCAAATATGTGGTCCCAGTGATTATCAATGAGGGGTTCACAAAAACATTGTGAGTGTTTTATTATTATTTACTGCTTTTTTCAGATCGAAACATGCGTTTAGAAATGTATACCACCTAATGTCCTTTGTAATTATATCATGAATTTGAACCAGATTCGCAAATTATTGTGAATTATTTAATGTATGAGAAGTGAAATTAGAGAATTTTACTCTGCTGTAAACAAAAATAACAAAGAGCATCTTCCACATATCTTGCCTGTTTTTTAAACTCACTTCTGCATGTGTGACAACCAACCTCAGGGCCAATGAGACAGCCAGCTGCAACTGAAAACATGGCTTTGGTTTGCTACGAAAAATTATTTTAAATCAAAGTTATTACCTTCAGCCTTTTGCAACACAAACACAAGATAAAACGTTACTATGATGCATGAATGTAAAAATATACATATTTCCTCTCCTGAGAGTTTTTTTTTTAATGTTTCACACAATGATCACTGTAACATGGACAGACTAACAGATCATGCATGTGATCCCATATTTCAGCGCACTCTGCGGCAGCAAACCACAGGATGATCAACTCCAGTCTTTATAAATGACAACGCTAGATGGCGCTGCAAATATATTGATGGAAACCCACGGGGAACATAAGTTTGAAGGACACTAACACCACTTCACTCTTCACTGTAGGACTAAAGAATAATATGGATAAATGGATAAATGCACTTTACACATTATCACACTTTTGTTTCGCTCCCTAAATGATGATCAATAGTGGGTTTTTTTTTTTTTTAAGTTAGGGTAATAAATAATACCCTTTGAGACGATTTAAGACAATTTCAGACAAAGAATAAGGACATCGATTTAGAAAATTCTTCTTGTTAAATGTTTTAGATATATATAAGCTATTTTACGTGGTTTAAACAGTTCATTATAAAAACTAAAACCCTATCCATAGTGGATGGCAGCTGAACGTGATTAACAAAATAAAAGACGTTTAGAAATCTGCTTAGCGCTGGAAAAAAATATGCTTTCAAATGATAGGAAAATGTAATATATGGATACATTATAACAAAAGCAAATTGCAGAATTAAAACAAATATTTTGGAGATTAAGATTAAGCGCAGTGGCTTTACTCAAAGGTTTTAGGTGTTTATATTTAGCAGATGAATAGCCTCAAACCTAAGATATTCTGTCTAAATTCAAATTATTATTGAACATATCTTTTCTCTATGAGATGCCAAATATATATATTTTTCTTATTCAAAGTGAAAAATTGGCTTTTCCTTGCAGATTGTTTTCTGCTTTGACTTGAGAAAAACAGCAGAAACAACCTGATACATACACTATTCCAACATTATTAAAACATCTTGTCTGTACATTTAACATAACAAATCATAATTTTGGAGTCATTTAAAAGGAAATTGATTTTTTTAATCGACTCAACAATGAAAAAAAGATGAGTCGATAAAGCTGCTTCTGAATTCATACTGACTTTATTGAGTGGCTCACACAAAAAGCCATTCTCAGCGAGAGAAAGAGAGTGAGAGAAAAAGAGGGAAAAAAAATCATCATTGTAAAATTAAAAACCACTTTACAACATGCTTACTTAAATTAAACGAGCGGGTAAACCGTAAATGATTTTCAAACCGTACAAATAAATTCAAAGTGCGCCTAATGAAAGACCTCCTAGATACAAGGAAATAAACAAAATACAAATAAAGAAAAATCGTGGTTAAATATATTTCCCCACAAATACATTTCATACCAGGTCAAAAAAAAAAAAAAAAAAAAAAAAGATCCAAGTACATGTCCGTATATTTTTTTCTCAAATATTTACTAGAATCCATATATAACTAGAAATACCTATACAAAAATCGTCTCCTGGACAAATACATTGCTCACCTTTACATTTGGGCTGTATTCATTCTAACCTACATTTATATACAGGACATTTCTGCAGTAAAGTGTAAGTTACCCTTTACTGGCCTAGAAAACTTAGCGGACTATTCTGCAGGCTGTGGAGTGAACATGTTAAACAGAGACAATGGCCATAATTTTACCATTCTACACCCGAATCCAAATATATTCGTTTCTACCGAGCAGTGGCAAAAAAGACAAAATCCTTTTGCTCGATATTAAAGTGCCAGTGTTTGGTTTTTTAGAACAGGTTTGTCAGCAGGAGCGCAATTTTTCCAAGGCCCCAATATTTCATATAGCATTTTTTTTCATGTCTTACATTGAGAAAACAGAACAGATTATTTTCACTTTCACGCCTGGAGTCACTAATTTGAAGTTTCTATGGCACAGCTATGAAATGACGCAGTTTGCAGACTTAAACACTTAAATGACAACAGTCAGGATAGAGCTTATCGCATACACTAAAGTATGTCCGCTCGTTTGCCTTTTCGCCTCTATTTTTCACCTAACTCGGTAGAGTTTTTAGAGGCCGTTCATGCCCACTCCCTGGGTGGATTCAGGTGGGTGCAACAAGTCGGGGGAATGGCACGGAGGGCTTCCTGGCGCACTGTGCTCGCTGTCAGTGTCGCTCCCCCTCTTACCCCCGCTGCCCCCGGAGCCAGAGCCGGCGGAACCCCCGGCGCTGTGAGTTTTTACGTGCTTGCTGAGGTGGTCGCTGCGCATGAACCTCTTGTTGCACACCGGACACGCGAAGCGCTTCTCGCCGGTGTGTGTGCGCAAGTGCCGCTGGAGCTCATCGGAGCGCGTAAACCTCTTGCCGCAAAACAGCCAGTTGCACACGAACGGCCTCTCGCCGGTGTGCCACCGCAGGTGCGCCTTCAGGTGCGACGTTTTGCCATATACCTTTCCGCAGCCGGGGATGTGGCAACTGTGCAGGCCTTTCCTCCGCAAGCTGGCGCCCGCCGGTCCCAGTCTCTCCGCCTCCTGGCAGTTCGGGCAATCGCAGGTGGCCCTGCCCGAGTACCGCCTGGCGGAGGATCTCGGGGAGCCTGCTAAAGTTGAAGGGGGACCCCCGGAGAGCATAGTCCCTCCTGCTCCTGTTAGCGATGAAGGGCTTGTGTCTGGATAAGAGGGTAATACCGGCTTGAAACCGTCCATCAGGTGTTGGCCGGTTGTCAACAGGTGTGGAGAGGGGCTCGTACTGAAAGCAGAGTGACTTAGACTGGAGTAATCAGAATTATATCCTCCGAGGGGAGAGTGTAAGGAGGCCTGCAGTCCACCGGAGTGTAAGGACGATTGTAGTGCTGCTCCATTCGGGTTTTGAACGTCAATCCACCCTGCTGCCCCCACATCCCACCAGGCAGAAGCTCCGGTGGTCCCGACCTCTCCCGCGGGGATCCCGGGATGAGAGGACTTGAACCAGGACTCGTATGGATGTGCAACGCTCATCCTCGGATAGATGCCCTGCAAACTGTCCACCGAGGTGTGCACCTTGGAGATGAAGACCGGCTGATGGCTGGACTCTTGAGTGTTGGTCGAAGCTTGAAAAACAGAGTAGTCGTTTCCGAAATGGGAGCCAGACGACGTCCCAGACGTGAGAGAGAAGGCACTGGATCCGCTGCAGCCGTTGTTGCCGAAAGAGTCCGAGGCAATGCCAGATCCGTTCCGGGACACCCCGAAGCTGGACAGACCGGACCCCAGGCTGCTGCTGCTGGCGGTGGCTCTCTTCCACGGGTGGAAGCCCTTCCCAAAAGATGAGGAATTATCCGATATAGCGGACGGTGAAGGGCTCGGACTCCCTATTTTGTTGCATGTTGCAGCCAACATGGCTAAAGGAGTCGATCCTAACCTCGGCTCCTCCTGAAAGCGCACAAAAAAATCTGTAAGTGACACTTTGCAAACTTTAAAACTAACAGGTTAACATGGTTAACAAGTTCAACATTTCGGAAGACTGTCCAGAAAGTTTAAAAGGATTTCTATTTTCTGTTCGCAGTTTTCTCAAAGTTCTGACCTAAGATTCACATCACTTCCTACCTGATCGAGAACAATGTCAAAATGCAGACAATTTCCAAACTGAACACCAGCGAAACCATGCGTGATTTTTTTTTTGCTCTATAAAGCGAACTTCCACGAACTGGCTGCTGAAAGTATAATCAACGCACTGGCTCTGCTGCAGTAAGTTTAATCCCCCTCCAAACGGCAGGACAATGACAAGAACTAATTAAAAGCAGAAAGAAAGTCCCTTTTTTCGACTCACCCCTAGAAGTGAAGTTGCCATCACACAAAAACACTGCCCTCCTCAGAGGATCTTTTTATATTTATGAATCAGGAGCGCTCGTTTTTTTTTCCTCTTTTTCTTTTTTTTAGAGGTGTGCAATACAATGATGCGTTCCGCCCATTCTTCCTCAATTGTAGGCTCCTCTCTGGCTTTGAAGTGGCGCTGTGTGACACGGGCGACCAATCAGCTGCCCCCGTCCCCGCCGCACTGCCACATACTAGCCGTGAGGTCATCGATAGAAGAACCCCCCCCTCCCCTACTCAGACAGCTCTCCACCCTCCAACCCACCCCTTCCATAATAAAAGACAGCGGAAGGAAGGTAAAGTTAAATGAGAGTGAATTAAGAAGGAGGAATTGAGGGAAGGGTTGGGGGGGGGGGTGTGCATTTATTGAAATTTTACAGAACAGATCGCATAACATAAATTTGAGGAGGAGGAAGGATCATGATATGGGGTCAATCAAACATGGTTGCAGCGATAGGCAACAGGCCACACTGAAGGCGGAATGCAACAACTGTGATACTGTTACACTATAAAAAATTATTTTTAATTTCAACAATTGAAGTTATTACACTTTAAATCCAGCATTTTATCTTGTAGATGTACTGTAGATGTACTGTACTGTAGCAGACATGATTAAACTAGTGGCATTAAATTACTGTTGACAGGAGCTTGAAAACTACTCTTTAAAAATGGATGTTGGAGAGTACAAATTTTAAAAAACATTTTAAATTAAAATAATAAAAATTTCAACCAAGCACATGCATTTGTAAAAGTAATGTACAGTATTGGTTTAATTCTAACAAGGTTAACTACTTTATTTTTGTACCAAATTCTGGCTAAATATTTTCAGTAACTAACTAAAAATGTTTGGTTCAGTCATTCATTCCCTATGTGCAGCCAAGAGGTGGTACAAAGCTTATATTTTTAGATTTTTTGCACACAGAACGAATATATTAGTGTAGTACAAGTTATGAACGTTCAAATTGTTTGTGATTGACAGAGCTGTTGTGCTGAAGGAACAATTTCAATTTGTTTCTAGCCTATAGTTTAGCGACACTGCTAACATTAAAGTCAGACTTTCTAGCAAGCTGACGGTTTTTGCTAATGAACGGTACATTTTAGCTGTGGTTGTCATAAAACAAACCAAAAAAACATTGAAAGCTGCCTTTTTAGAACGAATTAAAAAGCCTATTACTGTTTCAATGACATTTTATGCCTTAACTAGTTTAGCGACAGCGCTAATGTTTAAGCCAAACTTGCTAGCAAGATCAGTTTCCTAACCTTGAGGCAGTTTTGCTAATTGAAATCACATCTTAAGCTTTGGTTGATAGGAAAAGGGATTATATGCTGATTTTTTTAGAATAGATTTTCAAAAGTTAATAAAATTCTGGCAACATTTATTGCCTTAACTAGTTGACAGAGCTAAAGCTAAAATCTAACTTGCAAGCTAAACTTGTTAACCCTGAGGCAGTCCTTATTCAGCAGCACTTGTTAGCTGTGGTAGTCAGGGGAAAGATTTACATGCCTTCTTGGTCTAGATTTACGTTTATAACATTTTATGCCCTAATCACAAACCAGATCTTATTTTTTGTTTGATTTTAAGGTAGGGCAAACCAGATGAGCAAAATTACCTTAATAGATCCCTAAGATTTACCTAATTTAGTTAAATGCCTCTTAGCAGTAAATGTAAATAATTTCTACTCAGAAATATGGACTAAAACTTTTCTCACATAAATGAGACGATCCTCTGAAGAAAGTTGTAAATTCTTCTTTTCCACAAACAAATAGAAGATTGGTAAAAAGTTAAAGTTTTGTGCTTTAGTGCAAACAAGTGTGAAGTTTTAATTACTTTCCATCTTTTATTTATTATTTATTTTAGCATGCTAAAATCATAAAATTATTCTGCCTCTAAGGGGAATTTACATGTTTTAACTTCTTTAGATTTAATATACACAGACTATTACAGAAGACATAAAGGCTGCATTGTTCTGGCCGTGCACTTATTGCATCGTCTTAAACTTTCACATTACTGTAATTGTGTCCAATTACCTTGACAGTTTTGATTAAAGCTGATATTGACGGTGCATTCCGGGGTGGTGGACGCGTCTGTGTCTGTGTTGGGGGAGATTATTCATTTTATTATAAGCCATATTCGTCTGAAACAGCAGGTGAAGAAGATGAGAGGTTAACTTTAGGAGATTTACAACCATCAGACATGACCAAATTTATAATATATTTCTTTTAACTCCGGGGAGGTTTTCGGTCATAAGGTTTTTGGACTTTGTTAAAATAAGTGACTGCAATCTGTGCCTAAAATAGAATACTCTTGTTAAATTGGTTTATCAGTTTCTCTGCTGTCATTTAGTAAAAATAATATTAATGAAAAACTATAAGAAGCTCATGTTACATAATAAGAACTTGAAGGCAACGCGCCGTTGGAACTATTAGCATGCAGTGTGCATTGGGGGCATAAATTTCATTTGAATTTCAAATTTAATAACGCGGGAGGTTTTTAATCATCCGCAGTTTTATTTGTTTGATATTAACATGCTTATTGACCGGGTCTGTTGACCAGCTTGGTCATTACGGGACAGGGAAAAGTTAATTAAAACGACCAGGGATTATTCATCACATCATCTGCCCTAACCCGTGTCGCTTCCTTTATTGCGCAGCGTGATAGATGGACAATCTGATTAATTCCTGTGTTTCTAGGACTGGACAACTGTTTTTTTTTGTGTGTGTTTTGGATTCATCCTGCTTTTACTTTAGGTGTGAGAAAAAAATGGCAAGAATAATGTAAAGATTATTTCTGAACCGAAACAACTTTATTTTTTGTTGCAAGACAATAAATTTGTATAACGCGTCCTTTTTAATTACGACTGTTTTCAAGCATACTCCGATATTTACAACTAATAAAATTAAACAAAAGTTAAAGCGGCACTGATTTACATACCCTAATCATATCTTTTTTTTGACTATACAAAAACTCCACTTGTTTTATTAATGGGGATAAATTAACTGCATTAACCCGTATTGCATTTTTCTGTCAAACTAAGCCAAGATATCCAAATCAAGCTGCGAATAATTTGCTCCAGCATTAGATGCGAATAAAAAGTGATGGTGAGAAATAAAACCTACATACCGCGCTCCTCTGCTCCTTTGCAGCGCATTGATTGACCCTCCACGTTGGCTCTCAGGCGGAGGGGAAACACCAGCGTCTCCTGCTCGCCGGTGTGATCGTGAAACGGTGCCAGATAAATGTTACACTGGCAATTCAATTAGGAATAACTCAGCGGGGTGGGGGTGGGGGTGGGGGGATACAGATCTGAACCCTGTTTCCTCCTCATACTCATAAACTCATATGTTTAAATTTATATTCTAATATTATTTTATTAATCCGGTATCAACAACGCAACATCAACACTGCTACTCTTTCAATTTTATTGGTTTATTTTAGCTCAAAAAAGAGACACGAATAGTGCTTTTTTTAACCATGTGGTTTTAGCATTGGGAGAGCAATGTTTGTACCGCAGCTCACATGTTGGCCGCTGGTGACAAATTACTAAGCGATCTAACAAGCAAGACTAATGTCAGGGGTCACTGTGATAACCCCTGACAGGAACCATAGCTGCTTAAGCCACAGAGCTGCAAGACATATTCAATCCCTGCGCACATTAAAGGCAGGTTTTTTTCAATTTATTCTATATCAACACGTTTAAAATAAGTGCAGACAAAGTTCTTGTTTTGCCTGTTGAATATCAAGAGTCGCTTTTCAGCTCATCTGTTGAGCACAGGTTGTTCCCTTTTACGCGCACGGCTGTAACTGTAAGCCGCACTTGAACAGATGTCCCCATTGAATGGCTTTTTCCTTTTGCGCGCTTGCACGGGCTATATTACCATCATGAAATCAAACTCAAACCCTGTCCCTTTTCGCCACCATAATGACCGAGTTATTCCGGGCCGCTGAGCACGAACAAAGTCTGTTCAATATTGCGTGCTGGAGAAACGCTCCGCAGCTATGAGAGAAAGAAAAATAAAATAAAAAAAGAAGTCGGCGCCATGGATGCAGAACCGGCTATACCACTTCTTCATCATGTGGAGATTTTCAAAGAAACTCCATAATCTAAAGGTCTTTCTGTCAAGGAGGGTTTTTTTTCCTCTTTTGCAGGAGGTGAAGTGAAGGTTATCACATGACTCAACAGCACATAGATCAAAGATAGAAGTATAAAGTACAAAGTTAATATAGTTTGTTGCATATAATTTAAAGAATAAATCCTATAGATAGATAGATAGATAGATAGATAGATAGATAGATAGATAGATAGATAGATAGATAGATAGATAGATAGATAGATAGATAGATAGATAGATAGATAGATAGATAGATAGATAGATAGATAGATAGATAGATAGATAGATAGATAGATAGCAGAAATCCCATAACACACCTCTTCTGTACAAATCATAATTTTCAACCAAGCATGATGCTGCCACCACCATGCTTCACCTTGGGGATGGTACATGGTGTTTTTTGACACTCACAGCATTTTGTTTGTAGCCCAAAATGTACCATAGCAGCATCTGCTACATGTTTTTCACAAAAGCAGCTGAGGTTATTTATTGATGTTAAATTACACTCAAGTGGATTCTGTTTACTGATGAGGGTTTCATAGCAAATATTTTCACCGGATTTTATTTAGGATTTTCAGAGTAAAGGGGGGTTAACACAAATGCAGATCTTATTTGTAAAAGGAATTTGAAAACCATATATCCTTTTCCTCTCAATTCACAGTTAAGCATTTCTTTGTGTTAGTCTAGTACATACAATTCTAGTAGGATACATTACAATTTGGGGGCCACCATGTGACAAAATGTCACAGAGTTTTAGGGGTCTAAATACTTTTGCAAGGCTCTGTGGATATATAGAGTGGAGCAGGATCTGCATGTTGTTGTTTTCTCTTTTTCGCCAGGAGGTTGCAGAGAGCAGATGTCCGTCTGCAGAGTGGCTGCCAAGTGGGTCTGCAGGAGCAGGGCAGCCGCTGACACAAGGGCCCAAATGGTGTGACAAAAGATGTGCAGGAAGCCCCTCTCTCCGCCTGGGTGAGCCACAGAAAGGGTCTCCCCTCTCTGCCAGCCTGTTGGGCCATCTCACAACATGAGCCAGCCATGAGTGGTGACTGCAGAGCCATGTGGTACTGGCCCTGGGGTGCCTTGTGTTGTGTTCACACTAACATACTGTAGGTACACATACATTTGCGGGAATGTACACTTACAGTCCAGTTAGATCCACCCGTATGTATATCTGTCTGTCTGTGTTTGGCTGCCAATGAGGTCATGAAAGTGTCTGAAGAGGCTCTGTAAGTGTTCCAAGCACAGGTGGGCAGCATGGCCGTGCTGAAGGGGTGCACTGAACCATAAGCAATGATATAAACGTCTGGCAAATAAATTGGCTAGTTAACAATCTTTTGACCGCTCTAACCTCAGAGCCTTTGTCAGGTATCGATCAGCCAGCTGTTCCTTGCTTTGTGTGGCAGAACAGGGAGGCTCGGATCCCCACCCAATCCCACCCTGTCCTCCTGAGATGAATGGACACAGCCGGTGAAAAACTTTTTCCTGCCTTTCAACTTTTAGTCAAATCAAAATGAAGAAACCGATCATAGCCTTCAGCAGGTCAAAGGATTTAATACATGGTCATAAAATAAAATCAACCACCAGCATGCTACCCTCTTGAGGCTGTTTAAAGGCTTTAATTTAAACTTGCTTGTTATGTCTGACAATCTCTGGCAGTGGCTTCTTTGTTTACAGCTGCCATGTTGATGGTTTACATGGAAACCATGTCTGTGGTGTTGCGGATGGGCATAATTTCTCCCCCTATATTAGGATAATTGTATGGTAAATAACAAAGATCTTCAGAATTACAGTGGATGCTGTGTGATGGGTCTTTCATGGGAATATGTCAGGAACGGCTGTTCATGATCTGTCTAAACAGCCATCAGTCATAGCAAGTTTGACAGCAGAAATATTCATACCCCTTGAACTTTTTCATCTTTTGTCACATCGCACGTCAGTGAATATATTTAGGAGTTTATGTGATAGTCAAAAACAAAGCAGTGCATAATCGTTAAGCGGAAGGTAACGAATATGTGTTTTGTTAAATCTTCACGGATGAAAACTACAGTACGACATGCATCATAATCAAATAATTATTAAATAATAATCCAGCTCTTTAGTGAAGGCTTAGTGGTTTTTTCTAGAGAACATTAGTGAACAAACATCATCATAAATACTAATGGAAAAATCAGACAGGTCAGGGACAAATTTGTGGAGAAGTTCAAAGCGGGGTTAGACAACAACATACCACATTTTGAACATCTCATCATCATCTTAAGCCATCACCTGAAATTGTAAAGAACTTGGGTGAACTGTGAATTTACCAAAACATGGCCGTCCACCTAAAAGACAAGGAGAGCATTATTCACAGAATCGGCAAAGAGGTACACGTTAACTCTGGAGGAGCAGCAGAGATTCACAGTTCACATATCCTGGCCTTTATGGAAGAGAGGCTACAAGAAGCCATTGTTGAAAGAAAGCCAAAAGAATTTTCTTTTGCAGTTTGCCAAAAGCCATATGCAGGGGACACAACAAACCTGTTGAGGAAGATTTTCTGGTCAGATGAGAGTAAAATTTAACTTTTTAATCTACATGCAAAATGAAATGAGGCTGGACTGAAGGTTCACCTTCAGACAGGACAAATACCATAAACACACAGTCAGAGCTACAATAGAATTATCTAGATCAAGTCGTACTCATGTATTAGAATGATTCAGAGAAAGTCTTTGACTGGATCTGTGGCAAGAACAGACAAAAAAGTCAGTCTCTAGATGAGAATTTTTTGAGTGCCTTTTTGTGTCCGTTTATCATGTAAAATCCCAACTATATACGATGAAGATTATGGTGTTAAATTAAGTTCCAGGAAACAATTGAAAGACACTGTATATCATTTTTTATAATTCCTCTTCTCATGTTTACCAAGAGACTAATTTTAAAGGTTTTGAATGAGGATTTTTACAATACATTGCCTCTGACTGCTTATTTAGTTGACTAAGGTTATAGATAAGTATGTTTCAAACTCAAGCTCTTTATAACAAATCGATATAATGGCGTACTTTGGCTTGACTGTTGCATCCGTGGGCCGTGGGGTCTTCTTGTTGACTCTCAGCAAGCCCAGTGTTGCACTTTGTGAGCGTGAGCGGCAGGCTAAGAGACAAGGCGAGCAAGGCCATCATACAAAGTGAAGTACTTAGGACAAGCCCTGGCTCTTCAAGTTTCAGTAATTATCCTTCTGGAGGCATTCTTGTTGTGTTGGATAATAATGGAAGTGCGAGTGTACGCCTGTCACCACTCAAGTGTGGGTGGAGGAAGCCAACAAGCATCGAGGGGCAGAGAAGGGTTTGCTTTTGCTCTCATGTCATCAAGACAGAAACAAACTTGTTTTGCTCTCTGCAGTTGAACACGAAACAATGATGGTTTTCTCTGATTTTTACTGCTTTGGATGTGATAATGAAACATGTTGTCTGGAAGTGATAATTTGTTCAAGCATAATTGTGTCACACTTTTGATTTTGATAAACAAATCTGTTAAAAACACAGGCTTGCATTATTTGCTTAGGGTGATTTAATTTGCATGTTGCACAATGATGCACAGAATCTTTCATTGCTTTTGTGTCAGGTGTTCACACAGGAAGAATGTATTTGCTTGTCCTGGCGGGGTTGCCTCGCATTATCACTTTTTGGTTCTGAACGTTTTGACTCAGTTGCAAGTAAGAATAATAGAAAGATCTCCCCATCCTGCAGAGAAAACACAATGCTTTAATTAAGAGTCTGTCCGATTTCCCAAAGGGGAGATTGTCTTCTTCCATTAACTTAGTTTATCATATAATAAAGAGGTTGCCTTGTCCTTTCCTACCCAGACAATTGGTTTTAATCAGCCAGCAGGCCTTTCATGGCTGGTAATTTATGCCAAATTGACAAGGGTGGAGGATATCATGGAAAATCATTATGACAGGCCTCAGGTCACTCCCTGTCACTGTCTCGTTTTATCCTGTCCATTCAGCTCATAGTCAACAACAAACTTCAGAAAAGGCAGTTAAATGTGATGGAAATATCGGAGGCTTCAAACTCATTGTTTTATAAACCTTATAGACGTTTTTTAGCATGTTTGCAAATGATTTTAAATGATTTCAGCAGGCGTGAAAATATAAATTGTCATTTAAGGTAACAGAGTCGTCAGGGGGCAGCTCGAAGGAGGAAGGGGAGGGGGGGGGGGTGGGGTCTTGGGGTGCACAGGATGAGCACAGAGCCTGGGCACACTTCTCGCCTTGCAATTTAATCACTGTATACCCAGGCAAGTATTGACAGTTGTCCTGTGGAAGCTATTAAAGTTGCTGTCCAAGGTTAAATGAAATTGCAGTTTATCAGGGCAGCATTGAGAAAATAAGGGAATCTGTTCATGGCTGTTGATTAATGTGGAGCGTGATCAACACAAGGGGTTCATTAAGCTATACATCACTGGGGTAATTTAACATGTCATAGTGCCTGCTGTTGCTCCCCTTCACACGTTCTGTGCATTCAGGATGTGTGCGAGCGTTTGTGCGTTGAAATCTCTGACCTCAGTATTTTAAGACGGGCTTCTGCTGGCACACCTTAAACTTCACAATAAAAAGGTTTATCACAGAATATCCAACTAAAGAGGAAATCTAATGAAACCTTTATGTGCGAGGTAATAATATACAGTGATGTGAAGTATAAGCCTCCTTACAGATTTTTTTTTTGTTTTTTTGTTTTTGCTTTATTTTCACAGCTAACGAAACCAGCCTGGCCCTGTGCGAAAAAGTAATTACTGTCTGATCCTAAAAACTGGTTGTGCTATCCTTGGCGCTAACAACTGACGTTGTGGTAGTTGGAGTTGAGATGTTTTGACCCACTCTTCTTTGCAGAAATGTTTTAATTCAACCACATTGGAGGATTTTCCAGCATGAACTGCCTGTTTAACATTATGCATTCTTATTGAATTTAAGTCCAAATCTTGACTAGGCCCCAGCAAAACATTCATTTTGTTTTTTGGAGCTATTCAGAGGTGGACTTGCTGATGTGCTATGGATCAATTTAATGCTGCATAACCTAAGTGTTCTAGAGCTTAAATTCGCAAACTGATGGCTGGACATTATCCCCCAGAGTTATCTGGTTCAGAACAAAATTCAAAAATTAATGCTTTCATCAGATACAGCAACTTGTCCATGTGCTTGAAGCAGCAAAGCAGCCCCAGACTATCACAAAATGACCACAATGTTTGACTGCAGGTACACTGTTATTTTTACGAAAGAATGTGTTAGTATTACACTAGATGTAACTAGACACTCACCACTTCCAAAAAGTCCAATTGTTTTCTCATCAGTCCACAGAATATGTTTCTCATATTCTTTGGGGATCTTCAACATGTTCATTTGGCAAATATTAGGCACTCTGTGTTGTTTTTGTTCAGAAGTGGTTTTCATGTTGGAACTCTGCCACAAATGCCTCATATCTTAATATTGGGGAATTATGTGTTGCTTTTTGACCTTAGCTTTCAAAAATAAATCTGGTTTGTCAAGTTAATCCATGATTTAAAATGGGGGATTTTTCCATAAAGCTGGGTGATATGGATCATTTTGTCCATTAATAAAATAAATAATCATTTTAAAAACTGCAGTTTGTATTTACTCAGGTTATCTTTGTCAGATCTGAAAATATGTTTTATCTCAAACATTTAAGTGTCACAAAAAAGCAAAATTGGAGGTAATCTACAGTGCCGTGAAATAGTTTTTCACGGCACTAAAGGGATCAGTTTACATGTCAACATTCATAAAGCCGTTCCTTGCAAAATCACGTCTTATAATCTTCTGACTAATCATCAATTCATCCTATGTTTTCCAACCTGGTTTGAGTCCCTCTCTGTGCAGCAGCTGATGAGCATACACAGAGGTATGCTAATCAGACCAGGGAGCCTGAGCTCTGGTTTCCTTCGGTCCCTTTTTTTTCTCTCCTTGTATTTTGTTTACTTGCGGGTAATTGATGGTGCTTGAGGGACAGCCGCGAGTCGGACATGAATCATGGACGACATGGCTTCTGATAAGGAGTTGAAAGTCGCCTGTAATTAAGCCGGGCACTAGAGACCAATTGTTTGCAGAATGATTTGGTCGGGGCTAATTGACACTAATTGTTTAATCAGATTTTTTTATGCCCTCCCTCCATGGTGCAAATAAATGTGTTGTATATGCCCTTCAGCCGATGCAGAGAAAAAAAAGGATCCTTCTGCTTTCGATTTCAGGGTACTTGAGGATCTGTTGATGTCAAACACTTAAATTTGATCTTATTATTAAAGGTTACTAAAAATTTGTCTTACTAAGCACACGAATTGGAAGATGGCAAAAAACCGAACTGTGGCATCACCAAAAAGTAGTTGTGTGTCTACAGAGATTGATTGAGCATGCATGTCTACAGACTAAATGTTGTAATATAACAAATGACCTTTAAAGTAAACTCACAAATTATTATAAATAATTGTGATCTTACCTTACTGTGTACAGTAATTGTTTAAATATGTAGGATGGTTTATATGGACACATTCAATAGTCCACACATAAATATTTGGAGAAACAAAGGAAACATGTTAAGAGCTAAATTACCAACAGGTCAAATGAAAACAGAAAGGAAGCAAGCTAACTTTATCCTAGCCCCACAGCAAACATCTCCCAGTGCAAAGATTCTCAATACAACGAGATGCACTTTACTAAATACCTTTTGTGGCCATATAAGAAGAATCAGATGGTCCTACATGTATCTTAGCTGATGTGCTGCTAAATCATTATAGCAGTTCTCTAAAACCCCTCACCCTTTGCTTGAGTACAGAAGACTGAGACTGAAACTTTCTGAGGATAAAATATTGGCACCTATTAGAAAGAAAAGCATCCTGGACAATAATTACTTCATTACTGATAAGAGAGTTAGACACACAATACTATTACAGACCATGTAATATTATAATCATATTAAATGTAGGGAATTTTAAGTATGTATCTGAAATGTTTTTACTTTACAAAATAATTTCGTATAAAATATGTTTTACTTTTTATTGATGAAAAGACTTAGAGATAACTGACAACTGAATTTTTAAGAGCTTTACAAAAACACTCAATAATTCCCCACATGTTTTACACATCTTACTTTCTTAAAAATAGCAAATAATGCAAATTTGTTTGTGAAATAATGTAAATAAAGTGATAGTAACACTGAAATTATTATATGCCGGATATTATCTCAGTGCATCACAGCTTTCCTGGGAAACAATTTAAATTGTTTTAAAAATTAATATGAAGTAATTAGTGATTCTATATGAAATTTCAATAAACTGATATTCACACAAATAATTACGTTGGCAGAAACCTGACAAAGCTGCTTGTGTCAGCGAATATGTATTACGAGTTAAGGCTGCAGCACATGTGAGGAACTTTTTCAGTCAGATTAAATGATGAAGCAAAGCAGATAATTAGTGACGAGTCTTCCTTCTCCATCTGATTAAACCCAGCAAGTCCGAGTAACGAGCTGCTGATGGGTGGAGCTGAACACATGAACATGAGATTTAACACCATTACATTAAATGGCAATTAGACTTGTAGCTTTTTTAATTAACACAAACTATGATGGGAAATTGATGAGGGTTATTGCTCAGAGACTAGACGAACAAAACGTTAAATATCAGCAGCCATGAGTCCAGCCACAAAGAGTGCGGTGGAAGGACTGGATTGACCTGAATGGCTCTGACTAAAGCTGTTCAGGTTAAATCTTACACTTACAAAGTTACTTCTTTCTTTTCATTATTCATTGTTCTTATAATAAAAGTGTACAAACAAGCTTGTCAAAAAAAAAAAAAAATTATGAATTCACCAACCTGTTCCAGAAATATGAGATGGAAGGACTAGGTCATCAGTTCAAAGCTTTACACTAAGCCTCTTAATGAAAATTAAGGCAATTTCCTACTTATATGAATTGGTCCCTTAATCTTAATTACCGATCCTGTTTATTGTCATTTTTCAAATTAAAATTGTTGTAAAATGTAGCAAACTCTCAAACATTAACTTCTGATCTTAGAAGCAATTGTATCTGTACATAAATAGATACAATTAGGAATCAATTTACCAGCTTCCTCTGCATGGTGACTGTGCTCAGTCTTTAAGATAGGGTGAGGAGCTCTGTCTCCTCCACATCAAAAGGAGTTGGGTGAGCTGATTTATGCATCTGGTCAGGATGCCTCCTGGGCACCTCATCTGGAGATCCTTCTCAGCATGCACAGTGGCAAATTAAACTTGGGTTCTGGTTCAGTCTTATTTGTCACAAGTTCCAGTTGTTTGAAACATTTTAATCCTTGCTCTAAGTATGTGAAACTTTAGCCTGTTCACTATTCCCTTATAGTCATGTGCTGACTTGGGAAGCTCAACACACATCTGCTGTACCTAAATGGCATGTTCTCTTGTCTTTCACATTTTTTAGAGTTTCTTAGAAAGATTGGCCTCTGTGTCACATCATAGTTTTACCCCAGGGAAGCAGAGGCCATGGAATCTCTGATCAACCTGAAAAAGTAAATTATAAATTAAACTTTAATTCCATTTATCCTACAGGAATTGTATTCGGTGAAAGTAACTCCAACCTTTTTTGTTTTGTTAAAAACAATTTGTAAATGTGGGATTTTTCCCATGCTGAATAAATGTACTCAGATTTAAGGTTAAATAAAAAGAAAATCTCTGTAAATCTGCACAGTTGTTAGCACATATGCCTTATGGCCGAAGCCCATGATATCAATGTAAAATTATTTTTAAGGCTTTTTATTTGTCATGACTGCTGTGGAGGGATAATGTCTACGTCAGGTCATTTATTACTTGTATTTTACTTAAGTGTTTCTGTTTCGATGTTATTCTTTTCATTGATTTAATATTTTGGGTAAAATGAAGGGTGTTACCTTGCCAGGTAAATGATAAACAGATAATGTAGTCTTTTTATTTAATCTGTTTGTTTTTGTTGGAACAAGCCAAAATGTTAAAAGTGATGAAAAAATATATATTTTCTGTAAAAGCAGAAAAAGTAAAAACTCTATTAGTATTATACCAAATTTCATTCCGTCTGATTTTAAAATATTGTTTATACATAAAATGCAACCCTAGCAGGACCAAGAGTTTTTGATTTTAATAGTATTGTTTTAGGATCACCCATTAGTCACATTCCAATTAGCATTTTTCTCATCTGTGTCGCTTTTCTATAAAGTTTTCTGATTTATCTTTGCAGGCTGCCTTTACTTTGTGCTAATAATTGGATGCTATTGAAAGGATGGGTTTCATTGATTTTGTGGATGACTGGGAGCATCACCGGCCCAAACCATAATTTGTCCGCAAGGTCTGTGTTGAGGCGAGATCGATGCTGGTGAATCTTCCGCCTCTGGTTTTTTATTTACTTCTGTCTCCATTGATTGAAACATGCAATAGTTCAGCGGCCATTATCACACTGACGCTAAGTTTCCCTGTCTCTTCATTGAAGCAGCTCCCTGTGTTCCTCAGCAATATCTCACTCTAGCAAGTGATCCCATCTTTCCCTTTCTAAGTAATGAGTTAAGAGCATTGCTATGACCTGTAAACATCAATCATGAACAAAGAGGGGAGACAGTGACTAACTGCGCCAGCAAGAGAGGAGCGAAATGAAATGAAAGTGTATAATAAAAGAAACATCCAGCTTGGTGCTTGTTGAAGCACCTTAAATGATAAACAATACAGGAACTACATGTAGATTATCAGCAGATGATTGCTTGATTGGACTTCTTAGAAATATTTCTAAAGTTTGCCCTTTTGCTAAAAGTTTTCATTCATTGAAAATTCATCTGAGTTTTCCTCAATCCAGTTCTCTCAGTCTGGTCATGAATTTTTATCCAGCTGTTAAAATTAAACTTCTGTCAAACAGAGAACGTGCAGTAGCTGCCTTGCTGAATTGTCTCCACAATACAACACAGGGACGGTCCCATTCAAGCACCCTCAACCTACTGTTTATATATCTTATATCACGACAAAGGTCAGCCTTCCTATTCTAAGTGGGGACTCTCGTGATTGAATGTAATCAGTGTCTACTTGTTATTCTGAGTGCTGGGGCCTTTCTTTTATTTTGTGGCCCCAGAAGTTAATTTCCCCGGTGACCTTTGTGTTATAAAACAGTATTATCTGTTTGTGGAGCCACAACAAGGAAGGCAAATTAGCTTCCTCACTGGTGGCTTTGTCACTGAGGAGATCTGTTATGAGTTTATTTGCTTTAATTAGATTAAGGGAGCAGTAAAGGTATGTGTCAATGTGGACGTCATCCTTTGTCTCCTTTGCACTGCATTATCTAATTGTCCCAGCTGATGAATTGGACTGAATTAGATGCTTTGCATTTATCAGAGGCATGGTTGTCCTGCAGCTCTTAGATTTGGAGCTAATTTCTAACTGTAAGAGTTAATACAATGGTTAGTTTGTGAAAATTGCAGCTGCTCAAGCTGTGGATTTCTCACGGACATATGTCACCTGATACTGAGGAATTCCTCTAATCCTTCCCGCTACTTTCAGTGGGAGTGACACTTTTCAGTCTGAACTCGTTTTTTGTTGTTTTTCTTATGTGCACTCAGATAAGCTTCAATAAACACTTTACATTTCATCTTTAAAATGTACTGAGTGCAGTACTAGTTCAGGTATGTGTTATACTAATGTTCCGATGAAATATGCTCTGCCTTGGCAAAGTGTTCACACTGCTTATAGCTTTTTAGTTTAGACCCACACAAGGTAGTCCATCATGGTGAAGTGGAAGTAAAATGCTATGTGGGTTATATCCTTAGTTTACAATTGAAAATCATTCATTTGTATTCAGCCCCTTTTACTCTGATTCCCTTAAATAAAACCTAGCACATCCAATTGTCTTTTGCAGTCACCTAGTGAAGAAACAGAGTCCACATGTGCGTAATTTATTCTCAGTATTAACCCAGCTGTTCTTTGAAGGCCTCAGAGGTTTGTTAGAAAAGATTAGTGAACAGACAGCCTTATGGAGACCAAGGGACACATCAGACAGGTTTGATGTTCACAGATGCTCACCATTAATATCTGACTGAGCCTGAGCTATTTTGAAAAGAGGAATGACCAGAAATGTTCCCTCTGTAGATGAACAGAGATGGCAGAGATGTAACCCAAAGTTTTTCCTGCTGTAGTTGGAGGTTCTACAAACTTTGATCAGGGATGATAAATACAAATGTGAACCACACTTTTCAGATTATAATTTGTAGAAACATGTGAAATACGTGAAGAAATGTATTATTTTCCTTCCATTTCATAATTATGGACTATATATGTTGGTCCATGACATAAAATCAGAATAAAATACACTGAAGTCTGTAGTTGTAACAGTATGTGAGAAATGATGATAAGGTTTAACGGTGTGAATACTTAAATTACTTGCGTTTTATGGACATTTGCTCTTTAAAATTCATCTTCATCAAAGGTGGTACACATGAAGTGGCTGAAAACACATGCCTTTGTTGACTTTTTAATTAGATTTATTCCCAGACAACAGAACAATACTTACACTTCACTGATCAGTTTTGCTGTTTTGAATATCTCCTATAGCTGTTGCAGTCTGACACTGAATGTGAGAAGAGAGGCTGTGAGCTATGGAGGCCACAGTGAATGCAATGCTTTACTGACCCGAGGAATCTCTTTTATTACGGCCTCTTTGTGCCTCTCCCTCCGCTGCTCTGTCAGGCCATTCAAACCCAGTGGCAGCCACCTACATTATATCCTGGATAGGCAGGACATTCATGCCTTTTTAACCCATTGTCCTTCCCCCCGGGGTGAGGGCCCAGAGCGGGATGTGAGAACCCCAGGCCGGGCATTGTGTCCCTCTGTGCTCTTCACACACCCGGCGGGGAACTTCCTTTCTGGTGTCACCGAAACCTGTGTGGTGTAATCCGCAGCTCCCTGCTGAGCAGGATGGAAAGGTTATTAAAAGCGCCTCTAATGTCTCGTTAATAAATCGCTTCCATTTTCCGCTTCATTTCTGAGTAATCATGTTGGGAGTGTGGATAGGAAGGAATGTGTACCAGTTCTCCTGTTTTCAGTATCAAAGCAGCATAAAAAATGGCATTTCTTCCCATTGTCAGCTACACTTACACAAGCACAGATCCATTAGAGATGTGACCCTCGCATTAAAGATCAAGCATCCTGACTCCTGTGTGATGGGGTCAGCCTGTGAAGTGTTGATGCTGCTGTGATTGTCAGAGGAGAGATTTTTAAATGTACTGAGTCAGGGAAGAGGTTTTGGGTTAATGGTGTCTTATATTGTGACCTGGTGGACGCTGCTTTTAGGTCTCCTCTGGGGGTAGCTCTTTAAAGCCACAGAGGTCACTCCAGTTAGAGTGCTGCTGTGTTAAGAGGTTAGAGAGCAGAGGTCCCCTCAGCGTGATATCACAAGCACTCTCCATGATGCGTTAAGGATGCTGATGCCTCTGATTGCCACACTGGGACCTGGAGGTGAGGTTAGGGCTGCCTCGGGACTGCTGGGGTAATCCCATTAACTATGACTCCTATAGCCCTCTTTCTCCCAATGTGTGCGCTGGAACCATGTGTGATTCAGATAGAAAGCCAGGAATACAGTGTTTGTGTGAGAGCAGGCCATGAGGGGATGCCCCAAAAGACATTAGCCTGCCCTGTGGGTTAAAGGGCAGAAATATTAAAATCCGTTCATTAGGAGGAAGTATCTGTCATGATTCCTCCATCTCAGGCTCAACCCAACTAAGTCATCCAACAATCTGCAGTGCCTTGCAAACTCATATCCCCACTTTTAAAATTTCAGGATGTTATTATCACAAATTTCAGTGTATTTTATTAGGCTTTTATGTAATAGACTGTCACGAAGCAGAGTTTAATTGTGAACTAGAAAAAATGATAAATGCCTTTAAAATGTTTTACAAATAAAAATCTAAAACTTGTTGCATGCACTTGTGTTGTACAATCCCTCTAAGTCAACACTTTTGTTGCAAATATAGCCATTTGGATTACATATCTTTATGGTTTTGCACATCTAGAATTTGATTATTATTATTATTTTTTTGTATAACTGCTCAAGCTCAGTCTGATTTGATGGGGAAAATGTGAAAGTCAGTATTCAAGAATATACAGTGCCTTGCAAAAGTACTCTGCCCCCTTGAACTGGTCAACCTCTTGCCACATTTCAGGCTTCAAACATAAAGATATAAAATTCAAATTTTTTGTGAAGAATCAACAAGTGGGACACAATCGTGAAGTGGAATGAAATTTATTGGATGTGTCAAACTTTTTTAACAAATAAAAAATTGAAAAGTGGGTTGTGTAATATTATTCGGCCCCTTTACTTTCAGTGCAGCAAACTCACTCCAGAAGTTCAGTGAGGATCTCCTAATGATCCAATGTTGTCCCAAATGACTGATGATGATAAATAGAATATATAGGGTATTGGAGAGGAGAGTCCGACCGATAGTTGAACCTCGGCTTCAGGAGGAACAGTGTGGTTTTCGTCCCAGCCGTGGAACACTGGACCAGCTCTATACCCTCTACAGGGTGCTCGAGGGTTCATGGGAGTTTGCCCAACCGGTTCACATGTGTTTTGTGGACCTGGAGAAGGCATTCGACTGTGTCCCTCGTGATGCCCTGTGGGGGGTGCTCCAGGAGTATGGAATCGGGGGCCCTTTATTAGGGGCCATCCGGTCCCTGTACGAGCGGAGCAGGAGTTTGGTCCGCATTGCCGGCACTAAGTCGGACCTGTTCCCAGTGCATGTTGGACTCCGGCAGGGCTGCCCTTTGTCGCGGTCCTGTTCATAACTTTTATGGACAGGATTTCTAGACGCAGCCAAGGGCCGGAGGGGGTCTGGTTTGGGGACCAGTGGATTTCGTCTCTTCTTTTTGCGGATGACGTAGTCCTGCTGGCCCCCTCTAGCCAAGACCTACAGCATGCGCTGTGGCGGTTCGCAGCCGAGTGTGAAGCGGCTGGGATGAGGATCAACTCCTCCAAGTCCGAGGCCATGGTACTCGACCGGAAAAGGGTGGCTTGTCCTCTTCAGGTTGGAGGGGAGTTCCTGCCTCAAGTGGAGGAGTTTAAGTATCTCGGGGTCTTGTTCACGAGTGAGGGAAGAATGGAGCGGGAGATCGACAGACGGATCAGTGCAGCTGCCACAGTAATGGGGGCGCTGTGCCGGTCCATTGTGGTGAAGAGAGAGCTGAGCCAAAAAGCAAAGCTCTCAATTTACTGGTCGGTCTACGTTCCTACCCTCACCTATGGCCAAGAACGTTGGGTCATGACCGAAAGAACGAGATCACGGATACAAGTGGCTGAAATGAGCTTCCTCCGTAGGGTGGCCGGGCACTCCCTTAGAGATAGGGTGAGGAGCTCGGCCATCCAGGAGGGGCTCGGAGTAGAGCCGCTGCTCCTCCACATCAAGAGGAGCCAGTTGAGGTGGCTCGGGCATCTATACCGGATGCCTCCTGGACGCCTTCCTCGGGAGGTGTTCCAGGCACGTCCCACCGGGAGGAGGCCCAGGGGACGGCCCAGGACACGCTGGAGGGACTATGTCTCTCGGCTGGCCTGGGAACGCCTTGGGCTCCCCCTGGAGGAACTGGAGGAGGTGTCTGGAGAGAGGGACGTCTGGGCGTCTCTGCTGAGTCTGCTGCCCCCGCGACCCGGTCCTGGATAAGCGGAAGACGACGAACGAACGAACGATAAATAGAATCCACCTGGTTGTAATCAAGTCTCCGTATAAATGCACCTGCTCTGTGATAGTCTCAGGGTTCTGTTCAAACCGCAGAGAGCATCATGAAGACCAAGGAACACACCAGGCAGGTCTGAGATACTGTTGTGGAGAAGTTTAAAGCTGGATTTGGATACAAAAAGATTTCCCAAGCTTTAATCATCCCAAGGAGCACTGTGCAAGCAATCATATTGAAATGGAAGGAGTATCAGACCACTGCAAATCTACCAAGGCCCGGCCGTCCCTCTAAACTTTCATCTCGAACAACGAGAAGACTGATCAGAGATGCAGCCAAGAGGCCCATGATCACTCTGGATGAACTGCAGAGATCTACAGCTGAGGTGGGAGAGTCTGTCCATAGGACAACAATCAGTCGTACACTGCACAAATCTGGCCTTTATGTAAGAGTGGCAAGAAGAAAGCCATTTCTCAAAGATATCCATAAAAAGTCTCATTTAAAGTTTGCCACAAGCCACCTGGGAGACACACCAAACATGTGGAAGAAGGTGCTCTGGTCAGATGAAACCAAAATCAAACTGTTTGGCCACAATGCAAATCGATATGTTTGATGCAAAAGCAACACAGTTTATCACCCTGAACACACCATCCCCACTGTCAAACATGGTGGTGGCAGCATCATGGTTTGGGCCTGCATTTCGTCAGCAGGGACAGAGAAGATGGTCAAAATTGATGGGAAGATGGATGGGGCCAAATACAGGACCATTCTGGAAGAAAACTTGTTGGAGTCTGCAAGAGACCTGAGACTGGGACGGAGATTTATCTTCCAACAAGACAATGATCCAAAACATGAAGCCAAATCTACAATGGAATGGTTCACAAATAAACGTATCCAGGTGTTGGAATGGCCTAGTCAAAGTCCAGACCTGAATCCAATCAAGAATCTGTGGAAAGAGCCGAAGACTGCTGTTCACGAACGCTCTCCATCCAACCTCACTGAGCTCAAGCTTATGTTTGAAGCCTGAAATCTGGCAAGAGGTTGACCAGTTCAAGGGGGGCGACTACTTTCACAAGGCACTGTATTTATGAATATGCTTTCATCTAAACTGTTCAATTCGAAGAATGTTTATGGTTGTTGTCCTTCTGGGTGGTGAACATCCAGCCCAGTCTGAATTATTTTGCAGCCTCTAACACAATTTCTTCCGGTTTGCACTTTATTGAGCTCCATCCATCTCCCGATCAACTCTTAAAACCTAACCTAAAACCTAACCCTGCTTTACCCATCTTCATATCTTTATCGCTGACCTGTCTGCTGTGATCCACAATGTTCATGATGTTGGTTGTTCACTAACGTTCTCTAACAAACCCCTGAGACAGAACAGAGGTTGGCTCCATCCATCCTCTCGTCAGTTTAATCTCTTTAAACTGAGATTAAATTACATGTAGGGCAATTGTTTACTGACAGCAATAGGATGAACTGGATTTTATTTCTTTGGTAAAAACAAAATCCTGTCCCACATTTTTGGAGATTTTCATTTGTATCAAACTTTCAAAAAACACGCGTTTATGTGACAGACCAACGTTGCACTGGTCTATCACATAAAAAAAAATAAAACAAATCACATGACAAAAAAGTTGTGAGCAACTAATTCTTTTTATTAAGTGTCAGAAGTTTTCAAAGAGCTTCCTGTTTAAGTAAGAGTGACTCGGTAAAGTGACAGACTCTTTCAGCACAGCAAGCTTTTTCAGTTTCCTGTGCTGCTGCATATCACTGTGATTAGCCGAGACTTGACAATATGCAACACAAACCTTACTCTGCTTGTCACTGGTTGATTGGTATCAATTATCAATTGTATCTCTCATTAAGTACTGCCAGGACCTCCAGAAAAATAGTGTAATGGCTTCCTTTCTGCAGCGAAGATGTCACCGTTGAGCTAATTTTATTGTCAAACATTTAAAAAGGCAGTGGCCATCTGCACTACACCCAGACAGAGAGACAGCCAGTCAGTCAATGCAGGGTCGCATACATGGAAATATAAGTGGGCCAGTTACGGCAAACAAAAAGCAATGAGTGATCCTGAATTGAGAGAAAGATATTGAGGGGGTCAAACGTCAATGGCAGAGAGAGGGAGAGTGTTTGGTATTGTCCATAATGGATTCAATGTTGAAGGGTGGGATATTCAGTGGGGGAAAGCATTTGGTGGGCGGGATGTGGTGGGCCAGTCATTCATGCAAGAGCGCTCATATATTGTACGGGCTGATAAAGCGGCAAAAACACGTGACTAGGCTCAACAACAGGTGATCTTCCTATCTACTGTAAACGTAGGTTTTCACCTTAATTTTAACTCAGTGTTCCTTGTAAACAAGATCAGAGCCAAATTGGGTCAGAAGTCACCTAATAAATATGGCCAACCAATATTTTCACCACACCTGGAGGATTTGGTCCTTTATCATGGTTAAATTATGACAAACATCTTAACACATTCATACTCAAAAGGTTACATTTAACTATTTGTCTGTAACTAATGTTAAGACTGATTTTTCTTGGTTTTGGTTACTGTGAACAATAAGGTAAGTGTGTGTATTGATCCGGCCTGGTTTCTCGACACATCTGTCAATAACAGTAGATGAATCTAATTATGGTTCCTGTTTGTGAACTCTGTTAACTGTCAGCATGGGAGCCCTTCATCTGTTTATGTCCAGCATCAGCTTAAAGATCCACCCAGAGCTTTCAGAGCATTAGGACAGTTGGTTTAGAGTCCCACCTGCCACTGAACATACCACCAATAAAGCATGAGACAGTGGAGAGTAAAAAAATCTTGCCTCTAGGGGAGTTCATCCAATATTCTCAGTGTGGTCAATCGTTGTACGACAAGCACCGTGGGAGAAGTTGATTTCCTTGATAGTGTGGCACTGAGTGGCATGAAGGTACAGGACCTGTTGGGGCACTAATGATGTAAGCACCTGTACTAGTGTGTCACAATGCAAAGCCATTGAAAGACAAGGACAGAGACAGATGAAAAAAGATTTAGATGTGAGGACAGATATCTTTCTGTTGAAGTTCCAGTGAATGGTAGGAAACAAACTGAGACATGTTTGCCGTTACTGACAGCGTAAAGCTGAATATTTAAGACTCCTTGAAAACCTGGATCTGACAAAATCCCCAAGCCAGATAATTACCTAAATAAATAGTCTAGGTAAAACATGAAGTGCAGGATCATGAAACTGCTAGAGATAGTTCTGCCAAAGAACTGCACAGATCTTTAGAAGTGTTTGTTTTTTAATTATAGATTGAAATTCGATCCTGTGTTTTTAATATAACGGTAAAACATTGAGTTTTTATTAATTTACCGAACTTCTTTTTTGAAAATGATTTTACGTGCTTAATACATATCTTGTTTTATGTCTGTTTTTGAAGAAATAAAGGCTGATGAAAAACATAATGATAAACACTAGTCCAGATTTTTTGACACAACAAAAAAGGGATAAAATAAGATTTTCTATATTTAAATTAATTTCATTTAAATTATACTTGACCCATTTTTCTCTGGCCTTGTTGGGCCTCGGGATCCCCAAAATTACCTTCTTCCTAAAGGAGGGCTCGGCTTAAAAACATTGAAGAACTAACACCTTACAGACTATTTTGAAGAAAATCCTGTATTTCAAGATCTGCCATGGTAATGTACCTAAATTAAACTCCTGACACTAAAAAATACACTAAAAATAACCATACATAGTCTCTTCTTTCCTGAAGGAGGAAAGCAAAAACATTTATTATATAAAAACAGTAATGAAAGAAAAGAAAAACAACTGTTACACATCAGCAGTGGAGAAGGCTTCATAGACCCACAGCTTGTGTCTTTGTTTGCTCAGTGTGTCACCTCAGTCAGGTGCCGTTCAGGGACTCCCTCCTATCTTCGCAGCTTTTTTGAGCGGGGAAAGTCATTTTAAGTTTGAAATCTTCTCTGGTGAGAGCAACACTTCATCAAGGGTGAAGACTCCCCTTTCGGCTATCAGGAGATGTATCAGTTGGTCTGATAAAGCTCTCGGCCCCGGGTCCCCACACACAGCAACATCCCATCATAAATAAAAGCAGCAGAAAAGAGGCCTTTGTCACTGTTTATCTGCACCGCTTTTCTTCCTCGCCCTTGATTTCCTCTTCAGAAAATTGATGCACCCTTAAATTGAAGCGAGGGCTTGACAGGTAATGGTTAGTGTGATAACTGCTCAGATTTCATCAGCCACAGTTTTTTTTCGCCCTTTTCGTTTCTATGTGTGCAATTGTTGGAACTTTGAGTTAGATTACTAGATTACCTGTCATCTAGTGCATCAGATAAAAATGCAGCAGCATTGAGAGGAGATACGGCCAACACTGCAGCAGATAGAGGGGGGGGGGGGGGGCTGATTGAGAATACTAGATTGGAAAGAAACAGTGGGGATACAAATTTACATTTATCTGATTTTGAGGCAAATAACACATGTTATTACCATCACAGTTTCATGTTTTTTGAGAATTTATATGTTTTTTTTCTACTGTGCTTTAAAAGGCTGGCATACAGATAAAATTTGGAGCTTGCTGTTAAAAAACATGTTTCATTTGATTGCACATTACTAAAATACCACACACCATGAAACCATGAGGCGTGAGAAACAACACTTTATACTGTATCATATTGGGGAATGACTGCATTTGTGTTATTTTTTATATTAATCCTTTGATGCCTTTCAGATTTTTGTTGTTGTTTGCATTCTTATTGATTATTTGTCAAAACGTGGCAACCTATTTGGTTCCTCTGATGAAAGTTATAGGAACCAACAAAGCTGAAATCTTTGGCAGATGTGTAGGAGCAATTTTTTTCTCTTAGCTATTATAGCATTAGAAACACTCGGTTAGAGTTACATAAAACATGCATATTTTTTGACTGGGAGATTCGCAGACGAGAGAAACAGCTGTGCTGGCCTTACAATGCATTAAGTATTTCATCCCTTTTAGATGGTTAAATTGTGCATGAAATGTTGCTGGCGCAGGGTTCTCCCGAGCTGGACTGATTAGGCAACATCTGTTACATTGGGAGAAATCCGTGTCGTTTCTAATTAGCTGTCAGGCTGCGGATACGTTGTGCCTGATGGTGCCGAGGATCTGCCACAGGTTCCTCTCCTCGTCCTGTCACCTGCTTGTGCAACCCCCCTGTCTACTCTCCTCCATCTTCTCCCCCCTCTCTCCCTCACATACACACTCATCAGCTGTAATTAGAGAGCAGGGTCCATACAAAAGAGTGAGCTGGGAGCCAGGCTTGAACCCATCTGTGCAACCCTATCATCAGCGAGTTCACAAACTCCTCCAACGCTGGGGGCCGCTCCTGAGTCGGGGCCCCCACAAACTTTATAATGAAAAGTACACCAGCTCTTGTAAAAAAAAAAGAAGGTATCAACTTTTGTCAGTACTTTTAATTTAAGTAAAACCAACATGATGTCCTAGATTTCCAAAGATATCATTTAATTTACTCTAAATTATTATGGAAAGCACAATTGATGAAGTCTATTTTGTAAGCTTAGGTTAATTCACAACCTTTGAGTTAACTGGAGGCAAGGTAACACCTCAAATACATTGCTTCCTTGTGTGAAATCATGGAAAAAAGGAAATCAGCAATCTTAAGATATTAGGAAGAGACCTCCATAAGTCTAGTTTATCCTTGGGTACATCAGTGTGAAGGTGCCACATTCATCTGTTCAAACATATTATATACAAATATAAACACTATGGGAATGTCTAGCAATGTTAAAAGGTGCCAATCAGCCCTCTAACTCCAAAGTGAAATTCTTTACCAACATGATCTATAAGGTCACTTAGCAAGGAAGGAGTCATTACTCGAAAAGTAATATAGAAAGATAGATTGTCTGCTGATCTTTATCCCAACCGTGACGTACAGGGGTGACGGCATCATGCTGTGTGGGTGCTTTACTGCAGCAGGGACTAGTGCACATTCCAAAAAGGTGGAATCGAGAGGAAAGAACCTAATGTGGAAATATCACAGAAACATGCCCGTCAGCCTGGAAGTTGAAGGTTGGGCATAAATGGGTCTTCCAAATGGACAATGGCCCTTATACAGCCAAAGTCAGTAAATGTGGCTGAAGGACCAAAAAGTAAGTGTTTTAGAGCAGTCATCACAGAATCCTAATCTTAGGCCAATAGAAGATTTAAGGGTAGAGCTTGAAAGGTGTGTGTGAGCAAGATCACGTCTGTTCACCAATTCTGTCAGGTTGAATGGGACAAAATTGTAGCAAACTATTGAAATGCTTGTGTAAAGGATACTCAAAATATGTTATCCAAGTCATTCAGTTTAAATTACAATTTAAATAAATACTGAGGAAATTATGTAAATGTCTGACTTTAAAATTCTCTTAAATAAAGCTCTGTCTCATTAGTCTTGCCACTAAATGAATGAAATAATAAAAAACAAATCCTAAGTGACATCAGAAAAAGTTCAGTTTGATGAAATGACAGACAGTGAGAACAAGGGTTGTCCATTTTATACATTGTTTACAAATATCTGTTTTCAACTGTAAGTATTTTTAGCTTTCCAGATTCCTTCTGCAAAATTTGACAGGATTATTTACAATAATAGCTATAATTGGTCTGACTGCGAAAAAAATCCTGCTAGTTATTTTTATAGGTTTAAAATTTTGTTAGAAAAAAATGCTTAATAAAAAGTAAATACAATTTTCTTGTTAGCAGAAAAAGCAACTATTCAAAAGATGGTACTAATTTTTATTAGGACTTCTAGATATAATTGATCAACTCATTAATGTGTTCATAGGTCAAACGATAATTTTCATGTTGAAATTGCTCCTTATTTTAAGGTTAACCCAGATCATCAGGATGCACAAATTGTCTTCCTCTGCTTCCTCTTCTTCTTCCTCCCTGCCTTGATTTCTCTTGATCACTCTGCTCTCACGCGTCCTGTGCTAAAAGAAAATCCATCGGCAGCCAGCTAATTCATCTTGCTTTAACAAGCCTCAGATGCTGGTAAATATTAAATACGCCGCAGTGAGGAATAGACAACACTGTGACCAGATATTGACAAAACACAACATTAGAGGGATGGAATGAGCTGAAATCCATATGGACAAATTAACAAACACAGGGAAGTGTCAGGGAGGCGACCGCAACTGATGGTGTTTTCATTCACACAGTTCCATGTTTGTTCTAAACACCACATAGCTTTCATATTTTAGCCACTCTAAATATTTATTTTTGCAGAATAAATGAAAACAGAATACATTCAGCTCTGACTGTGAATGTTAGTAGTCAACACAAAATCTATGAGGGTTTTCATTTCAGCAGCTGATCAATAGTTACTCCAGATACTCCAGCAGAGAGAGAAACAAATTGTTCAGTGGTTGTAATTTTTCATTTAATATACACGTTTTCTATCAAAAAACCCTTAGAATTGTCTTTTGAATTATATTATATGACCTGGAGATGTCCTGATTCGATCTCAGGTATCTGCTCGGAGTCCCAGACTTTTGGAAATGATCACTATCAGAGTTTCTGATGATTATTCAAGCCTATGTGTTTAAAGCAATAATATGCATACTTGGCCAACAATGCTAAATTGGGACATTTTTGGAAAACTTGATAAAGATTTTGTCTCTTCTAATTAGAAAAATGGTGAAAGAAGCAATATATGGACTGAATTATTTAAAACTCATAACAGGTTCTTAAAATAAAACAATATTTACTAATGCAAGAGTCAGGAACAAACTGTTTATCGCACACATAAAAATATTTTCCAGCAAACTGGTTGGAATATAGTGCCTCCAACCTTCAAATCAATGAACTTTTTCCTTTTCAATCAAACTCCTGACAATAAAAATAAAAAAAAACAGCACCTTTTTGTAAAAAAGTAACCCTATCCTTATTTTGATTGTGAAACCTTTCAGTTTTTCATGACACAGAGGAACACAGCATAATTTCCTCCGCATTGCTGGCAAGTTCAGCGTAAGAAACCAATGAGAAAAGGGGAGGAGCTGCAGAGCAAAGCCCAAAAAGTTCTGCTTGACTGATGCCTCAAGACAACAGACAAGATATGAAGATAATGGGGAGTTCCCACAGGCCAACACCCAGAGCTGTCCTTGCTATCCATCCCTGAAATCAGACAGTAATTGATTGCATTAGCAGTCTCAAAACAACTCCAATCTGTAAATAGGCAAGGTGGTTTATGTGAATGCTCTTTCATGAACCTTTAAACCTTCATCACGTTTGCATTTGTTGATGCTTTACAGTTAAGCCAGGAATTATTCATGTCCCTGACAGATTTAGGTTTAACGACATCTTTTAATTTTATCAACACGTTTCTTCCGACTGGAAGTGACTAAAACACTTTGGAGTGGTCCAGCCAGAGTCTCGACTTGAATTCAGTATCTGTGAAGGGAGCTAAAGATCAGGGTGATGGCAAAAGGGTCTTCCATCCTCATAGAGTTGGAGGTCAGCACAAAAATCAGGATCAGTGGGAACATGTGAAAAGCTGGTTTATGCACTAAAAAGGGTTTGCTTGAGGTTGTTTAGAGGTGGGTATCGATAATTTTCAACATGCCATTTTTTTTTTTTTATTGGACATTCCTTTTACATAGTTTTATACTTTTGCATTGCAAGTATAATAGTTTTCTCATTTCTAATCAGAAACAAACATCTTGGTTGAATGAAAATTATTTTAAATCTAAATCTGTCAGCAATATGAATAATTTTGGACAACTGTTTATTTATACATTGTTATTAATTATATACATGGATAAATTGTGCTCAGTGACCCATCCCTTGACAACAAGCATTGCTGCTTGTGTGGCCTTTTTTAAATAATATTTGCCCATCTCTGGTTTAAGGTAACTGCCTAAAATTAGGATTGCAATGAGATCTTGGGACAGAAGAGATTAGATAAAAGACCAAGATATGTCTCGTCAAAGTGCTGTCACTTTCATTTTAGTGCATGCTTTTTGGCCAGCATTCTGTACACAAGCAAGTAATTTGAATTTGGTTTCTCTCACACACAGCACACAAGCATTAAGTATGAATATAAAAACTTTTGAGGCAATGAAGTAAAACATAAAAATAACAATATGCATATACACTGTATGCGTATGTATGCCAAAAATATATATATTTTATAAAACGAGGTTGTGATTGTGCATATACATTTATTTTCTTTCACAGCAGAATAGTTGACTATTCAGGCTGTAAGGTGTTCACTGTGTTCAGCCCGGAGGAAGAAACTATTTCTACAGCAGCAGGTCACAGGAAGAGGTTCTTTAGCTGCTGATAGAGACTGCTAAAAAACATATCACTGGAGTTGTTTTAAGACAGTAGAAATTTGTTAATAAAGAAAGTTCAAGATTTGTATCCTTTTATTCCCACTCTTTAAGGCAAGAGAAGAATATCAATAAACATACTTTCTTTCCGTTCTCTGCATATATTGTTCTATAAAAGTGTAAAATGTTATGGAGATATTTCATAAAAACAGAAAACCAGCCTTTCTATTACCTATACCTAATGACACTGCAAACAAATTAAGAGACCCAAGGAGTCAATGCAACTCTGGAGCCACAGTTTGCAGAACAATCATTTTAAAACCTTGATTTCAGGACTGTCAAAGTTACAGTGTATTATGTTTGGTAATTTCCTTTGGAAAAACAATAAATGTGTTTAAGAGAGACAGGGAATGAATTAAGTGAGAATACAATTTACGTTTGCATTGTAATTTCTTTCACATGTGAATTTTAAATATGTTTTTACTCATAACCAATATTTTTTAAACAAACATTTACCCACGTCTTCATCCTTGGATGTGTAGATGTGTTCCACTGTGTATAGAAAGTTGTGAGAGAAAAAAAGCCTAAGCAAGCCATTTCTCCTGCAAGCAAATCAAGGTAGAGTGGGGAAAAAAAAAATAAAACCGTCCATGACCGAGAATGACAGGCCTGAGAGAATGTCACAGCAATTGTGGGACCATCACTAGCAAGAGATGATGGGTGATTGCCTCGCGTTCCATGGCAAGTCCATCCTGGAGGACCCCTTGCTCATCTGTGGCACCAACCTTTGGCACTGACATTTAAAGTGTTGATTTTGGAGCACTTATGCTAATTGTTGTAATTTTCCTGATGAAGCGCCGTTCTGATACCTTGATGTGGCCAAGATAGTTTTACATTTTCTATGTGGTCCTCTTTGCCATTTGCACTGTTCAGTGTCAGCGCAGAGTGCTCCTGAAAGCGGACAAAATTGCAAGCAAATTGCATCAGATTGCCAACATTGTGAAAAGGTAAATTGCTTGCAAATCTATTTAAACCACTGGCCTATTTTCATCAGCTATGGTACTTGGTATTCATGATTGCTTAATTGGCGACCTTTTCTATTGTGTAGTGCTTTATGGTGCGACGGAAAACGATCTTTACCAAACCAATTACCCTTTTTTCTACACTGCACTACTACATTAGAGCAGTGATTGCAGCAGCTAGTCCTTTGTAAATGAACTTTCTGGTTTCACAGAATAAAGTGTCATTTGCTTGACATGATGTTGATGTTGAATGTGTTCTCCCTTTTTTTTTCTTGTGTGTGGAAAGTGCTGCTAAAAGACAGACTGTTTTAGTTATGCCTTGGACACGTGTGAGAGTAATAAGCGCATAATAACCTTGTCCATGTGAGAGACTTGTTGGATATAGAAATATTTTGTCACACTATCAATCATGTGCATTTAACTACTGTTTAAGCTTTGCAAAGCTTTGAATGTGGTTATATTTGCATTTGTGCCAGCTGCAAGCGTGACGACAACTGCCTTTGGGCTGAATGATGTCTGATGTTAGACATAATTTACTTTGGTATGTAACTCTTGTGTTACATGCAATGTATCTTGGTGTTACAGAAATGATCTACAGTGCTGGGCACATTTATTTGTAGCTTACTCTCAATAAAAAATGTATGAAAATCCAACGTTTTAAATTTGAGGATATTTATTCAGTGGGGGAAAATAAATCCCACATTAAGGAAGAAATGTTTTTAACAAAATCACCACTGGCACAGTTATTGGTATACCTGCGGTAAAAACGTATTTGTTTTTTCTGAAGTGATGTTATGTTAATGTATTATCCGCAATAGTTCCTAAAACTTTAGTGTGTAGATAGATGTGCACCATAGCGATCCGTCTCATAAGCCAGTTTGGTGGATAAGCTGACCGTGAGTCCGTTGGAACAGTTATCAAACCACAACTAGGCCTGGAAAACACAGGAACATGCAATCTTTGATACTGCTCCACCAAATCAAAATCCAAATGGACTGACATGTCGCAATCAATCTGGGCAATTAATACAGCCAGCAGGCTCAAACAATCTCAGCCTCTGTCACAAAACACTTCAAGGAGGGATTAAGGCGGCTTCCTTTCCCTTTCATGTGTTTTGTGATGGGAACGAAGGGGGTACAAGTCAGCTGACCTCTGTTACACCCCTGACTGGCCAAGCAAGGTCATCACAGGCCCCGATCAGCTGTCTTGTGGTGGGCCAAGTTGGCTTCATAGATCGCAAGAGTGATGTGGTGATGATGTATGGTTTGTGCAACCAGAAATCAGCCACAAGGTTCACAAGCATTAACAGGAAGACAAGACAAAAGTAGGAGGGTCAAAATATAATTTAAATCTGAAGCATTTCCTCGACTAAGAAAATTATCCCTACTCTGTCATTGTTTTGAAAACAATTGAATGGAAAGACTTACAAAGCATACTTTATACATAGCTCTGACATTGATCTTGTACAACACCTCCTGTCGTCCAGGACTACCGGCTATATATTTGTAAACATTTTGTGAAAGAGGCTACTGAGACACAGATGTTCTGCAAAATAGAAACAAATGTAACAAAGGTTTGTTGTGAAACTGTAGACTGTTAATATCTGCTAAGAGAGCAGCAAACATCTTTATTTAAACAGCCATGTCCCCACACACAGCCTCACCTTTTCTGCATCTGAATTGTAAATGCTTACATTCATACATAAATGATCCTAGAGGCTATGTTGTCTGGGGCCTAAATGCCCCTGGTAGGGTCTCCCATGGCAAACAGGCTCTAGGTGATGGGTCAAACAAAAAGTGGTTCAAGAATCCCTCATGAGGACCAAAATATCGAGGCACGTGACGTCGCCCAGTACGGCGGAGCCGGGGTCCCACCATGGAGCCAGGCCTGGGGTCGGGACTCGTCGGAGAGCGCCTGGTGGCCGGGTTGCTCCTCACGGGACCCGGCCGGGCCAAGCCCGAACGAGAGTAGCCTGAGCTTGTGCGGGAGGTCGATATCGACTAGAAATAGTCAGGCTCGCCTCCACGCACAGCGTGGGCTCTGGAAACCATCTCCTTGAGAGGGGTTGGACTCTCTTCTACTCTGGAGTGGCCCACGGGGAGAGGCGGCGGGCTGGTGTGGGTTTGCTTGTTGCCCCCCAGCTCAGCCGTCTCGTGTTGGGGTTTACCCCAGTGGATGAGAGGGTCGTATCCCTGCGCCTTTGGGTTGGGGAGAGGTCTCTGACTATCATTTCAGCCTACGGGCCGAGTGGTAGTGCAGAGTACCCGGCCTTTTTGGCGTCCCTGTCGGGGGTGCTGGATAGTGCCCCTCCCAGGGACTCCATTATTCTGCTGGGGGACTTCAACGCCCACGTGGGGAACGACAGTGACGCCTGGGGAGGCGTGATCGGGAGGAATGGCCTCCCCGACCTGAATCCGAGTGGTGTTTTGTTATTGGACTTCTGTGCTAGTCACGGATTGTCCATAACGAACACCATGTTCAAACATAAGGATGTCCATCAGTGCACTTGGCACCAGGACACCCTAGGCAGGAGGTTGATGATCGACTTTGTTGTCGTATCATCAGACCTTCGGCCGCGTGTTTTGGACACTCGGGTGAAGAGGGGCTGAGCTGTCCACTGATCACCACCTGGTGGTGAGTTGGAGCCGCTGGAGGAGGAGAAAGCCGGACAGACTTGGCAGGCCCAAGCGCATAGTGAGGGTCTGCTGGGAACGCCTTGCGGAGCCCTCGGCCAGGGATGTATTCAACTCCCACCTCCGGGAGAGCTTCGACCAGATCCCGGGGGATGTTGGAGACATAGAGTCCGAGTGGACCATTTTCTCCGCATCTATTGTCGATGCTGCTGCCCGTAGATGCGGCCGTAAGGTCTGCGGTGCCTGTCGCGGCGGCAATCCCCGAACCCGGTGGTGGACACCGGCAGTAAGGGATGCTGTCAAGCTGAAGAAGGAGTCCTATCGGCTGTGGTTGGCTTGTGGGACTCCTGAGGCGGCTGACGGGTACTGTGAGGCCAAGCGTGCCGCGGCCCGGGCTGTGGCAGAGGCAAAAACTCGGGCCTGGGAGGAGTTCGGTGAGGCCATGGAAAAGGACTACCGGTTGGCCTCGAAGCGATTTTGGCAAACCGTCCGGCGCCTCAGGAGGGGAAGCAGTGCTTCGCCAACACTGTTTATAGCGGGGGTGGGAGACTGCTGACTCCCACCCCTCAATCCTGCCATCACGCATTCCGTGGTGGAAACAGAGGCTGGGGACTCGGGGTTGGACTCTTTCATCACCCAGGCTGAAGTCACCGAGGTGGTTAAAAAGCTCCACGGTGGCAAGGCTTCAGGAGTGGATGAGATCTGCCCTGAGTACCTCAAGTCTCTGGATGTTGTAGGGCTGTCATGGTTGACACGCCTCTTCAACATTGCGTAGCAGTCAGGGACAGTGCCTCTGGACTGGCAGACTGGGGTGGTGGTCCCCCTTCATAAGAAGGGGGACCGGAGGGTATGTTCCAACTACAGGGGGATCACACTCCTCAGCCTCCCTGATAAGGCCTACGCCAGGGTGTTGAAGAGGAGAGTCCAACCGATAGTCGAACCTCGGCTTCAGGAGGAGCAGTGTGGTTTTCGTCCCGGCCCTGGAACACTGGACCTGCTCTATACCCTCTACAGGGTGCTCGAGGGTTCATGGGAGTTTGCCCAACTGGTTCAGGCATTTGACTGTGTCCCTCGTGATACCCTGTGGGGTGTTCTCGAGGAGTATGGAATCGGGGGCCCTTTATTAGGGGCCATCCGGTCCCTGTACGAGCGGAGCAGGAGTTTGGTCCGCATTGCCGGCACTAAGTCGGACCTGTTCCTGGTGCATGTTGGACTCCGGCAGGGCTGCCCTTTGTCACCGATCCTGTTCATAACTTTTATGGACAGGATTTCTAGACGCCGCCAAGGGCCGGAGGGGGTCTGGTTTGGGGACGAGTGGATTTCGTCTCTTCTTTTTGCGGATGACGTGGTCCTGCTGGCCCCCTCTAGCCAAGACCTACAGCATGCGCTGTGGCGGTTCGCAGCCGAGTGTGAAGCGGCTGGAATGAGGATCAGCTCCTCCAAGTCCGAGGCCATGGTACTCGACCGGAAAAGGGTGGCTTGTCCTCTTCAGGTTGGAGGGGAGTTCCTGCCTCAAGTGGAGGAGTTTAAGTATCTCGGGGTCTTGTTCATGAGTGAGGGAAGAATGGAGCAGGAGATCGACAGACGGATCGGTGCGGCTGCCACAGTAATGGGGGCGCTGTGCCGGTCCGATGTGGTGAAGAGAGAGCTGAGCCAAAAAGCAAAGCTCTCAATTTACCGGTCGGTCTACGTTCCTACCCTCACCTATGGCCATGAACTTTGGGTCATGACCGAAAGAACGAGATCCCGGATACAAGCAGCTGAAATGAGCTTCCTCCGTAGGGTGGCCGGGCACTCCCTTAGAGATAGGGTGAGGAGCTCGGCCATCAGGGAGGGGCTCGGAGTAGAGCCGCTGCTCCTCCACATCGAGAGGAGCCAATTGAGGTGGCTCGGGCATCTATACCGGATGCCTCCTGGACGCCTTCCTCGGGAGGTGTTCCAGGCACGTCCCACCGGGAGGAGGCCCTTGGGACGGCCCAGGACACGCTGGAGGGACTATGTCTCTCGGCTGGCCTGGGAACGCCTTGGGCTCCCCCTGGAGGAGCTGGAGGACGTCTGGGCGTCTCTGCTGAGTCTGCTGCCCCCGCGACCCGGTCCCGGAAAAGCGGAAGACGACGAGTACAAGTACGAGTACGAGTACGAGTACATTCACACAATTTTGTAATTTATCATGTATATATCACAAACTCTCTCCAGGATATTTTTTTTTTTCAACAGTCACCTAGGTCTTTTATAACTTTGTCCAGAAATAAGTTGCCAGGTTGTCTGTACATCAATCTAAAAACCTTGTGTATTCTCGCAAGGTGCTGGAATCTAAGTTTTTAGAAATGGAATTACCTAAAAATCAGTCATTTGTTCTTTATCCAACATGTATTTAACTCTAAATCACAGGTGAGATCCTCATAGATTGTCTGATATGGAAAGGTTGAAGTCCATTAACTTGCGACTCTTTTATAAGAACGTTTGAGCATTGTTAAAGCATGGGGCCAAATTTCTTTCTGCGTAAAGACACTCAATAGCCAGCGGACAGTTTCATCTGTGGGTTGCATTTGAAGTTTTTTCTAATTCACATCTGTTCTCCACTTTGTTCATGATGGTTACCGATGCTGCATCGGCCTGTTGCTCCATTAATAACAACTTAATATGTAATTGTGTTTCAAGGATAGAGAAACGCTACTGTCTGCAAATCTATTGTAGATGTCTCTATTAGGCAAACTTAACTAGGTTTGTTCACATCTCTGTTGTACTTGTTCTTGTTCACAGATTCAACACGTGTCATTTTTGGTTTTTATCTCAGCTTTATCCTCTCTCTTTTCCCCATCTTTCGCCATTGGACCTAATGTAAACAGGAATATGTAGTGCGACTGAAATAACTGCACCTTACGAAACAAGTGACCTTGTGAAAAAAGCGTGACCTCTGCACAGTAGGCAGTTAAATGAAATAAACTAATTGAACACATTGATTCATCAAGGTTTTGTTTTTTAATTAATCTTTCAGTGACTTTTATTTAGCTCTACTCCCAATATATTTCACATAGTTGAAGCATAGAGAGAGGGATCTTTGACCGTTCCTCTTTGCGCAGTCCCTCTAAATCAACCATAGTCCTGGCTTCTCTTCATGGAGAACTTGATTTTTTGTCTGTGTTAATTTCAGGACTCAGTGATGACCATTTTCTTCCCGTGTAAGGTTAAAATTAGCCAGACTTTGTATTTGAAATGTCTCAGTATTTCAAAGTGTCCATGCAGCCATGTGTTTGAAAAAGGTTCCCAGGGACTTTGGAAGAGATACAGGTCCATGGCATGACATATGTGGTGCTTTTCCACATATTAATCATTTATTACACTACAAACCCAATGGGTGCGTTTGTGGCAGAAAATCTCGATCTATTTTGACTCTTCCAATTCCAGTTAACGTCCCAGTGAAGTTTCACAAACTCCACACATTTACATTATTACTAATAAGCAGAAAAGGCTTTTTTTCTGGCTTCCCTAGTGTGTTTCAAGAGCATACCTGTAAATAACATCTAAGGATTGTTATTGAAATGTGGTGACTCTAAGATGCCAATTTCTGCTGCAGTTCTCTAGCAGTGAGCTTTGGAGATTTTTTTATTTCAGTTACCATATTCTTCATTGTGGGTGGTGTCACGATGAACATGGGTACTTGACTTGCTCAGTGGCCTATGGTAAAAGAAATGGTTCTCAGTGTCACAATATATTTAAACCCCAGTGATGGACCACTTAATTACAGGTTTGTAGACCAGTTTAAAAACTTAAATTATAAAATAACAAATCAAACAAAAAATATTCAGTATTTTAGAGGCATAGTTAGGGTAACCAATAATGCGATTTAATTGTAATGGGATTACACTTAAAGGTTGGATTTTTCTTAATTGCGTGAGAATATGCTAAATTATAGAATTTTAACAACAAAATTAACTTTGTCTTTGTATTTAATTTCCCTTTAGGATTAATAAAGCATTTTTTATTTTATTTAATTGAATATTGATATGGCTGCATGGTGGTGCAGTTGGTAGCACTGTTGCCTTGCAGCAAGAAGGTCCTGGGTTCAATTCCCGGCCAGGGGTCTTTCTGGATGGAGTTTGCATGTTCTCCCTGTGTATGCGTGGGTTCTCACCGGGTACTCTGGCTTCCTCCCACAGTCCAAAGACATGCCTGTTAGGTTTATTGGTAACTCTAAATTGCCCTTAGGTGTATGAATGAGTGTGTGCATGGTTGTTTGTGTGTTGCCCTGCGATGGACTGGCGACCTCTCCAGGGTGTACCCTGCCTCTTGCCCATAGACTGCTGGAGATAGGCACCAGCTCCCCTGTGACCCACTATGGAATAACCGGTAGAAAATGACTGACTGACTGAATAGTGATAATAATCTGAATAAATAGAGTTATCAAGTTGCATATTTCCTGTAATTTACAGCAAAAACTGTCAGTTTATTATTTTTTTCAAAGGCCTAATAATGCCAGAAAGACCTGGCCTTTAGGCTGTGAATGAACTGAAAAGCTGTTAGTCTGTTCACCTCTCCTGTGCTGGACAGGCCAATAGAATTAACCCTGGATTAACCCATTGGGCCCCAGTGCAAGGTAATGGTCATGGCTAATGTCCAGCGGCTGCCCAGTGCCAGGTACCATTGACTCTCTGGCACAGTTCTCTCTATCTGAGGGGCAGTATGTCAGCAGAGCCATCTCTGTACAGCTGGCGTTTGGGTGCCAATGCCAGACCGACAGGCAGAGATAATATCCTGCCATGCCACTGAGCTCGGATGATGAGGAGCAGCGGCCCCTGGCATCATCTCCATCTTCATCAGCACGTCAAAGGATCTTTTAGCAGCTATAAAACTATAAAATTGACAATCTGGAGGCTCCTAGAGACTTTATTTTAGTCCAGTCATGCTATCCTCTGGCAGCTGCCAGTGTGTAGTCACTCCAATATATAAACAGCTTTCCCTCTCATCTCTTTTGTGCTTTGCCCGAGGTAAGGGGGTGTGGTGCAGAGGCTATGAGAAAGAGGACTCAAATCAGTCTGAACTCCTCTACTGTAGATTAGCTTATTTTAAACACAGCTAGGTTTCCACACAAGCAGGGGGCAGTTTCTGTGTGCATATCTGGGTGTGACTGTGTGTAGTGGTGGTGGGGTTCCTCTAGAGCTCTTCCTCTGAATGGGAATGTCGAGGTTGAAGTGTGTGTGTGTGTGTGCGTGTGTGTGTGTTCCTGTCTTGGCATCACAGTGAGAACCATTTTCCCGATTTCACCATCAAATTGAGGACCGTTTGTACCAAAGTGAGGACATTTTGCTGGTCCTCACGACCTATTTTGCTAACGGTTAGGTTTAGGACGAAGGTGTGAATTGACTTTAGGTTAAGGTTAGGGTTAGGTAAGCACTGGTAATGGTTAGGTTTAGGGTTATTGTCAGGGTTAGGGCATAGAAAGGGTTGAAAATGACTGAAAATCAATGGAAGTCAATGGGAGTCAACAGATGGTCCTCACTACATATATCAAAACAAGAGTGTGTGTGTGTGTGTGTGTGTGTGTGTGTGTGTGTGTGTGGTGTGTCGGGGGGGGGGGGCGGCTGTAAAATTTCTCTGAGTCAGGGCAAGGCTGATTGATCTCTGAGTGTAAAATCGATAAGAGGACACTGTCATTTTTGTAAAGGATGAGGTGGGAAGGGAAAATAAATTAGGACTCCCCGGATCAGACGTGCACACACTGATGCTTTGGCCTCATTAATTCAGTACAGTCTGGATTTTGGTAATGCGTTGTCCACAGCTTCAATCTCACAGGTGCCTATCCCCGTGGCAGGCTTTGCTGCCAGCAGCAGACCTTTTATTACACTATGTATATTTCATCACACAGCCATGCAGAGCAGTAAGACACTTGCCCTTGCACCCCTCTCTCCATGTCTTGATTCCTGATTAATCTGTGTTGTTATTTCCAGAAGTACATCATGCCAGGGGTTGATTAAATCAGGAATTGAAAGCAATTGTCTTTCTTGCATGTCCCTTATCAGAACCTATGTACCAGCGGTGGTCATTTGTCTTGAGTTGTTATAAGAAATAAAGACCGGTGCACTTTTCTCTTCCGTGAGGTATTGCTCCAAGATTAATTTACCACTTCTCATCTCTTTGCTCCTTAGTTTACTGTCTGCACTGTCTCCTGTGATATTTCTCATGCTTAGATATGCTGTTTTCACTCATTCATTCCTGTTTCACCTTGATCCTCTCATCTATTACATTACACTACTTCCGAGCACAGGGGGATATAGTGCTCATTCCTTATTGGATTGATGGTTACAGAAACCATTGCATAATTTCAACTCTGAGCGGGCCATTTTTCACTGTGCTCCCTTCTATGTTCCATGTGATCAGCACTCATGATTTGCTTTGTGTTTACATCTCCAGCAGGTGTCTTTGTTCATACCCTTGTGCTCTGTGTCATGTAGGACATCCTCGTCTGTGCGTTGTGCGGCTGTTATCAGGCGTCGTCTTGTGTGTCAGATGTTGCAGGGGATCCACTCATCATGCTGCTGTCTCTGCTGTGAACCATGGCTATTAATGATACATCAGGCTATCAGGACACAGTTCACAGGGGGGCTGATACACATTAAATACTCTCTTTGGCCTCACTCTAAATAATCTGCAGGTCAAAGGGGCATCTCATGGAGCCTTGGGCTGTAGAACAACTACAGTCAGCCCAGGGCGTAAGCAAATTCAGCCTCTGCAAATGGTGAGTTTGATTTTGCTCGGTAGATCGGAGCCTTCTATTTGCAAGAGGAAAAACCAGTTGTGTTTGTTGCAGCAATAACTATGATTATCAAAACAAGAAGATAACTATGTATTTTTCTCCTTTTTTATACATTTAAATACTAAAGCAACCAGTATTATGTGTACCACTAGTTTAATTAGATATTAACCGTCACAAGCGCTAATAAATAGTTCATACATGCAACTTTCACTGTTTTGAGCAGCAGCCATAATTAATGCTGAAATCGCGCTTCTCACAGTCCTCCTTCTATCTCAGCTGTAATTGCGATTTTAGGGGTGTTCTTGTTGTATTGTCTGCTGGAAACTCAGAAAATTCAACTTCTGAGTACAAAAAATGCATAATTACTGACCAAGGCACTAATTCTGGTCATAAAATTTAGAAGAACTTCAAATTCGTTTGAATTCTTCTTTTAAATTGGAAATTTAGTCTTTAGGACTACCACGGTCTGAATGATTTTGCATATGTCGTACTTTTATTGTTTCATGTGTTGGCTTTAAATTCTATTTAGAGTTGTAGTCTTTGTAGTCTTTAGTCTGTGTTTGCTGTTTTTGGTACTCAAGTTTTTCAGTTTTGTAGTTTACAGCACAGCTGTTTTTACTTGTTAATTTACTTCGCTTGTTTCTCATCCCAGTAATCAACCTGTCCACTATATACACCTCCCTTGTTCCATCTTTAATTATTAGATCCTAGTATTGTCTATGCTCCATGTTGTCGGTTTCTGTTGTTTTTTTTTGGTTTGTCTCATTTGGATTTTGGTTCTTTCCTGAGCTCAGGATTGTAAGTTTTCATTAATTAAATATCTATTTTCTTATTACTCTGCCTCCAGGATTTGAATCTTCCGTTTTCACAAAAGACTACCACTAAAGAATATACTGGTGACAATCAAAGAGGGGAAATCTTTAGTACTGACAAAATAAACAGTTACAATTTAAACTAAATAGGTGTAATAATTTTCATACATTTGGGGAGTAGATTTTATTATTTCAGAGATTTGTCAGTCTAACAGTAAAACACCTAAAGTAGTTACATTTCAAGACTGCTAGCTTAATGCTAACGTTTATGGCAAACACCACACAGTACAAACTATTATACTAAATGATTGGCTTGATACGCTAATACTAATAAAGGAGCTTAACATAACATCAGCACTGTAGTTAAACAATTTTAGGCATACATAACATAGTTTCTTTGCATTGTAACTGCAGTTTTGTAACTTCAACATTGTAACTGAGTTTCTACGGCAACATTATTAGGTCAACAATATTTTAAAGCTACCAATTTTATGTAGCCTGACATGGGCAGTGAACACCATTGACTAATGCAAAAAAGTGCAAAAGCTGCACATTTGATAAACACATATTGGGAAGCCCATCTTCTATTGCAAGATCCAACATGTGATATTTTTGGATCTTTGATCTCAAAAATCTCTGAAATATGAAAGAAAAGGTGTTTACCAAGCTGTTGGGTGGAGATTTCTTTTGCAGATCATCCGGGGGAACTCATTGGCTTCTGCTGTATCTTGTGGCTTAATAAAGACTTATTTTCATAGGTTTTTGAACAGTCTTATCAAGTTAAACATTATCTACTTATACCTCTGACAACAAAGAGGTTCTACAATTTCCTTCTGTTTAGGATCCCAGACAATCATTGGCTGACCCTGAGGACAGTCAGTGGAAGCCAGAAAATCTGCCAGAACCTGACTAGAAATGTTTGGCTCAGCTCCACCAGTTTTAAAAGCTTGAACAAAGACACAAAATATTTTGGTGGTTGTGCTGAATATCATCTCACTTATGACTACACTTTAACTATACAGGACTAACTAGACCAGATTTATCTTGAGGCATAAAACAAAGCAAATGTGAAATAAGGAAGCAGTCCGGAGACACGTGTTCTGCACACCAAAAGAGTAATTCTTTAAACCGGGGTGCTGAAAGGAGATAATTTGTATTTGAAATACTCATTTAATTCACATTCACTAAGCAGGTTATCAAATTAAATCAGGGGCTCTGTTAGGCCTGCCACTTGGGCTTTTGGGTCCGGCTTCATGTGTAAAATTGGTCAACAAGAGATTTGGGGGAACGCTTTGCACACTCCTGTCACGTCATCCCTCGGCTCCCCTCAGGAAGCCGATCCCGGGGTCAGGGCTTGTGGAGAGATGCCTCTATGGACTGCCACAGGGCAACAGAGCCGCAACACCATCTCCAGCTGGGCAAATTATTAGAGCCCCAGTTTCTCTCTCAGCCCCTCCTCACCTGCCCCAGCCATTCACAACACCATCAAGCCATCACATATTCATGAAGCAGTGTGGGGAAAAGAGGGGGTACCAGTGCGGTGACACTGTGCAGTGGTTGTAGCAATGATGCGGTGGTTGGGAGAGTGCAGTTGGAGCCTGCGGGGGGGTAAATCTGCAGGTGGCTGTCACATCCGTAATTGCCTCATACTTCCCTCTGCAGCGTAAAATTGTTTTCATTATGTGTCATGCACACAGTGCCAGGCAAGGGCCCTTTGAGAGCATTCCCAAGAGCCAGAGGGAGGAGGTTCTCCACTTAAACAGCCGCTTAGCCTCAAATAAGAAAGAAGAAAAGGAGCAGGGAGAGGAGGTGGAGGAGGAGGACAGGAGAGAGGGAAGGGGTGTGGAAAAAACAGAGGAAGCTCATCATTAACTGTGTAGGAACAACAGCAGACAAGTGTGAGCTCATGCACAAAACCCAGGCAGAGCTTATCCTAAACATCTCAGTTACCAGGGGGGAGCTGTGTGAGCTCCTAGAGGCTTCCCTGATCGGAGGTTGGGGGGTAGAGAGCGGGAAAAGAAAAGGAGAGGAAGTTTCCACCTGACTGGAGTTCCCATGGTTTGCAATGCAGGAGGGTAAGCAGGTTTCAGCAATAAACTCAGGCATTGTCAGGAAATAATGCTCAGTCAGGTCCCTCCATTGGGATTCAAGGGTATCTTTTTCTTTGCTCCCCGCGCTGCGCTAATCACAGGCCTACTTTGTTTAATTGCAGCAAAAGGGAGAAAATGTGTTCAAGAAGTCATCCTAATCCCTCCCCTTTACCCCCTGGTCCCTCACAACAGCCCCCGGCTAGATCTGCTTCTTCATACTCTGTCGCTCCACTTCTCTCTGCTCCCTACCCCCTTTTTCTTTTTTTTAATGAATAGTGGGAGTTTAAGAAGACAACAAACAACGGAACAGTGATAAATAAAGGATAGTCCATGAAGGGAGTGTTATAGGTAAAGGCCTGAGGTGTTGGCTGCTGGTCCAGAAAAAAATCACTTCTGATGGATTTAAGCACTTGCAACAAGTGCCATTACTGTATAGTCTTTAGATGGTGCTGATCCACACGGGAGGTGGTGAAGGAGGCACGCATCCTCTGAATAATTGTTGCAGTAAAAAGGTGTCGAGACTCCTTCATTGGACACAAATTCGCTCCTTCTATTTTCCAATCACAGATTTGGAAACCTAAGGTGCAGGGCATTGTATTTGATGACTCCGGGGTCACAGGCACCAGGGGGGCAGGAGGGGATTTATCAATCAGGACTCCTCGTCTTTCTAAAGCTGAATAAAAAACGGCCCATGAAGAGACAAACCAGACCCCTTTTAACCAAAAGGCTTTTCTTATTCATTAGATTTGGCTTGTTGCTTAACTTTCTTCAGCAGAGGACGAATCACCTCAAGCATAGAAAACTGCTCAGTGGAAGGACACAAATTGCAAAAGGTTCCCCTTAGCCCACCAACACCAATTTATTCGGCCATAAAACTAAATACATTTAACAAAAAACAAATTCAAGCACAGCCAAACACAAATTTAGAAACATAAATTCATTTAGAAAATGATTTCTCTATTTTAAATTTAAAGACAAAAACATGTGGCTATGGCTGATAAAACATTAGAAAAGAGCCAACAATGTCTGCAGTTGTATTCATAATAACAATTGAGTAATTTCAGAAAGCACTGGCAAAATAAGAATATAAATATTTATTTTCACTTTGAAAACCATGATTTGTTTCGTCATTTTTGTTTTACTTTTTTACATTTTCCCCTGGTATTTTCTGTTTTGAAAAATCGTGACTTTGATTTGTCGTGTTTTAGGAAATAAAGTCCAGCTTATCATATGCTGAATGAACGAAACATCAGCTTATACCTGAATTTCTATTAACCATCAAGAGCCATTTGGAATTGTTTTAAGCCTAAGACGAAGGCAATATAAACTGATTACAAAACGATAAATTAACACGATAAAAATGAATTCTTCTACACATAACACACGATAAAACATAAAAAAAAAATATTAAAGTGACTCAGCAAATGTTGAGAAATCTCCCTTGGTTTAAGTGGTGGGTTTAGATGAGAAAATCCACCCTGAGTAAATGACTTTGCATGTGACCCGGGGCAAGTCACTTAACCTCTGTCTCCATGCCCACTGCCTGAGTTTAAACAAGAGGATTGCTCAGTTCACTCATCAAGTCTGCCTTTAGACCAAGTCACTTTGCCCAGGGTGAAAAGCCCTCAACACAAAGCTCACTCTGCAAACAAATGTACCAGTTTTATATCAGTACTCAACCATTCACAGTGCACTGCAAAAAGAAGCTAATGAAACTGCAACAGTTTCACATTGATTTTTGTTTGCATTCCAAAAATGACAAGCATTAACCCTTCTTTAAAAGCTGAATTTTGTGCTGGTGTCATCGTATTTACTTTTATTTATTTTCACCAATAATCCTCTTAGGTTTGCTGAATTTGTTGCAAACCAGTGAGGGCTGCTGCTGCCTTTGAATGTAGCACCAAGGGCCCAAACTCTTTCTCACTGTCTGAAAGACTGTTTAAATGGTCTGGTTTATTATTGCCCAAGGAAGGCTAAAGGCTTCTGTCAGCATTTTGGGAGAGGGAATCACTGCCTCTTTACTGGACAGCTGTTCCTGCCTTACCACACTTTTCATATGGATATGTATGTTAATGACAGGCAATGGACTGGAGATGAAGAGGCCTGAGCGCTGGGCCCTCTCTTCAGCGCACTTCTAAAGCCCCCACAAAAGGAGCAGTAAAAGAGGCTGCAATGGTGAAGCTCCCACTTTTGTGCTCTGAATTAGTTCTGCAAGCAATGAAAGTGATCTTTTCTGGAGGACAGGGGAAGTCTGCCGATGGCTGTACCAACTCATTAGCACAAAAGTCTGTTGGGACGTATAATTGACTGACGCGGGTCTCCCGGCTGTCACAACAGGGCGAGAACTGTGGGATAGAGGGCATGCCGAGAAAAATACCTACTCTCTTTTAAACGTACCTAACAGTGGTTTTATTTAATCTTCCCTCCTTCTGCCTTTGGGTGCTGTTGTGTTTACTTTACCTCATGCAAACGTTGCATCCCACAGCCTGCTGACAGCTATAGAGTTCTGCTTCCTGTTCCTGTCAACAGTGCTGATATCACATCTGTTGACCTTACACAGTAGGAAGTGAAAAAACAATCTGACAGTCTGTTTTTGTTAGGTGCAACCACACTTTTGAAGTGGTTTAGATTTAAGAATATTATAAGGTCAGGATTAAGATGTTAAATATGGGCCTTACTTAAAATTACTTCCATTTAAACAAGCCATATAACTTTGCAAATGGTCACTGTCAGACAGAAATCTCAAATCTGTTCAGTAAATTTATAAAAATGTCTTGGTCTTAAATGTAGGTTTTTAGAGTTTAGTCAAAGTCACATGCTCTTTTTGACAGTTTTCTCTGCATATTTGTCAATGGAACCACAGAGAGATGCTAACGGTGATCAACACAGAGTCTCACGTCAAAACAAAAACAACTAAAACTGGAGATGCAATGGGTTTTTTTTCCAGACAAGATTTAAGGTATGAGAAAATTCTCTACACGGTTGGTAACAAATTGTAGATGAACAATTTGATTAGAATTGAAGCCAGCTTATGATGTTGGTCAATTCAACCATCATTCTCATTTATCAGAGTCAACCATTTCCTTACAGTAGACTATGAGCAGAATATAAACAAATCATTCTATCTCAATTCAGATATGACACATCCTGCTTGAGGCTACACATTTCTAGTGTTTTGCACCTGAAAAAGTCAGATAAAAAAAAAGACCAAACTGCACAAAATAGCAACGGTGCAAAATGACCAGAACCCAATTAAATTAAACTTTCTTGTTATCTTATCCACTTCAAGAGAGTGCTTATTTAACCAGCTGATAAATGCACAGATTTTAACAGGTAATTAACTCTAACCCTAACCCCCCGCCACAATCTGTTGTCAGCAATGGTTAGTGCAAAAGCAATTGTGACTAACACTTAACTCTAACACTTAAGTAACTGAAAGTTATCAAGTTAGTAAGTTTTTTAAAGCAAACTTAATTCTTTTTCATAATTCATTCAAATTGCACCATTATGGTCTGAAAATGCACTAAATTTAACTTACTGAAACTTGCATAACATTGGTTTATATAGACTGTATTATGAATGAATATTCAGGAACTGTCAGAAAACTTGTTTCTGTGTTGAGAGAGTTTGTGTCAAACTTTAACTAGTGCTACTGCTAAAGTTGAACATGCTAGCAAGTTTGACATCAGTAGTTTCTTAAAACCTGAGGGAGGTCGTTACAAGTGATGCGTTAGCTGTGGCCGAGGAAAAGGGGTTACATGCGATATTATTAGAATAGTGATAGAAAAGTGATATTTTATGCCTCGACTTTTTTAGCAAAAATAATTAAGTCAAACTTACATGCAAGATGAGTTTTATACGTAGCCATTGCCAATGAAGGATAAACTTGAGCTCTGTTTAATATTTTGTTACATTAGCCCATGCCGTAATCATAAATAAGCCCTTTTGTCTTAATTTTTAACATGCAGGATGATTTCATGAAAGGAACCATAAAGATTTTTGGGGGTCATGATTCCCCTGCCAAGGACCCAGCAGAGGTTTTTCTCTGCATCAATCCATATTTGTGTGACCTAATGACGGCAGCTGTGAAACTCTACCCTTATTAATCAGGTCTATTTATTATTGTATGCTGATCTGAGCTTGTAAATGTTAAATGTGTGGATGATTCTGGACTGGGAATAAATTCATGCTATAATTCTGGGGCTAATAAACTTTATTGTGTACATTTTACTACTGCCGTTTTATTAATAAAGTTGTAAATGAGAAAATATTGCCTTCTTTGTCTATAGTTTAATTTATACAGAATAGTTAGAAGCTAACAAACTGATCCAAGTGGGTAAAAATAATGAATAGGCATGAAATCACTTTTGGGATAACTAATTTTGAAAATACTTTTTAAGAATTGGTTGAAATTGAACTAATTTGTTCAGGTCTTTTACCTATTAAAGTTAACTAATTTTCACCCAGAAATATTCCTTAAAATCTACCCAAATCATATGTATTCATACTGTTACCCCAATTTTAATGGGTAGATTCTAACAGCTTGTTTAATCAAAGGATATTTTATCACTGTTTAAAGAAAAACCAAATCGTAGCAAGTGATGGACGATTTCTATTTTCCATAATAGCTGTTTTTAATTAGATGTTTTGCTGTTGTGCTTGTTCTTGTTGTTCACTCTCTGTAAAAAATTAAACTGCTAAATTTACTCGAATATCAAAACTGCTTTCTGACTCTTCAGCAGGAATCATTCTCTCCATTTTCCATATTTGTAGACGGGTGTAGCAAACATGCTTAGCACACCAGAAGCCCCTAATGGCTGCACCCAGTTAAATTGACTGGAAAATGCTGTTTTAATTTCCGTGTTAATTGAAATGAACTAATTGTTAATATATTCTCAATCCAAAGAACCAAAATGGAATACATTTTCTCAGATTCCCTTTAGAAATTGCTTCAGAAATTATTGCTGTTTCCTGCTGTTTGTGTGGCCATGCATCAAAATATACAGTTTTTTATGTTTTTGGTCATCCAACATGAATCTGTTTTGTTCTGTTTATATTCAGAGCTACGGACAGTGAGAAGAAGTCCACTAGAAAACAATCGCTATTGTTATTTTTTGTAATTTGAAGCAGCAGAATTTTGTCATGCAGCTAAATGGGGTATTCTTCATGGTCTCCCTTCGTCACAGGCAACTATAGAAATTAGCCCTACGTTTCTCGGCTCTCACACATGGATACACACGCTTGCATGGACACAAGAAAAATTTCTTTTCTTCTGTCAGCATTCCTGGCCAACAATGGCTAGATTAGTGGACGTGAGGGCCCCCTCGGGGGGCACGCATTGTGGCACAGAATACCCTCGGCAGGAACAGCTGGTAGGGGTTAATGGCTACTGAACCTCTCAGCCGGAGCCCTTTCTCTATTGTGTGTTCCGCTCATGGGAAGGAAGGAGGCCGCTGACAGCTTCTGGGGTGTGAGGAACCCTTGGAACAGCACCCCGGTCAGCCCGAATGAGGAACGGGGCAGTGGGTGGGGGAAGGAGAGAAGGAAGGGGGGAACATTGATGGTTATAGGGAAATCTCTGAGGACCATGAAGCAAAAGCTGCACATCTACACGGCCGGTAGCTGAATTAGCATCAGTGTATATTCAACAGGAAACAATATGTGCTGGAACATGTGGGTGGCAACCTGTAAACTCTCAGGAAAGGGACTAAAGATGACAGTAAGGAGGAGGGTGCTCTATAATATGGGTCAACCTATGTTGTAAGATTAATTATCACTCAGGGTGTGTGCAACATCCTAATGATCCATTAGGTGTGGTCCGCTCTGTAACAAACCTGTGCATTAGTATTCAAAGCTCAGTATCCAAAGGAGTAAAGGCAGTCCTCAAATGTTGCTCCATGGCTGTCTTGTGTGTTTCATCCTAACAGAGGCTCTCCCCCCTGGGTGTGTGTGTGGTCAGTGTCTCCACGACTTGACAGCACCACACGGCTCTGGCCACATCAGGAGGTATCTCTAAATTTAATCCCTCAACTACTAGCCCCCCGCTGGGCAGCGTGGAGAAGCCCTTCTCCCTGATCCATCCAAGCCTCTCACACTCATTAGACGGCTGATTATGATAGTGTGCCGGTGTAATGTTTAATCGAGTCTGACACCTGATTTGCCATGTTACAAATCCTGTCATGCAAATTGAGCCATTTGTGTTGTTTGATATGGAGAGATGGCCTATGAAATGAAAGATTAGCCCTGAAATGAGGCACGAGGGACGTGTGCCCTCTGCTCCTCTGTGCTATGATCACAAGAACTAGAACAACCTTTCTTTTTTGAAGATGGTGTATTGTTTTTGGCCGGTAAACATTATATTAACATGATGTTTTTCTTCCTGTGGGGACATGAACAAGCAGCCTTTCACAGAGAAAATGTCTCATCTCTCTCTAGCAAACATGGCAAGCGTAATTGGCCTCGGGGAGCATGTTCTTTGAAATCACACCAGGCTCTGCCAACTGATGTAAATAATTCAAAAGTCTCCAGTCTCCCAGGTTTGAATAATAGAAGCATCTTCTGTGGCTCTAGCTAAACCACTGCAGTGTAAATGTGAAAATAATCCCTGACATGCCCT